>NC_046154.1:208808532-209108532 GCF_011064425.1 Rattus rattus | reverse complement strand
TTCAGCCTTTATAATCAAGATCCCTTCACATGAAAATGTTTTCTGGTAAGGTGGTAGTTAAGACAATTTTATTTGTGTTGTAAAGGGCGTAAGCGAACATCCTGAAGTATCAAATATTATTCTAAATATTTTACTCACATGAATTCACGTAATCTTGACAACCTGCTAAGATATCTACTATTAATTTCCCCATCAGACCAATAAGAACAAAAAACTAAGGAGGAGACTCACAAAGCCTGTAAGGAACCAGTCTACTAATTTAAACTTCAAACCTCTACACTATCCTTACAGATGACTTTACTCTGATAAGTAAGTAGTATATTAAATTCCAGAATTTAATCTTAAGAACTCCACATAGAAACGCATAGGCATGAACTATGGAACAGTATAACACTCTAGGGCGGCCATCTACAAACATACCTTACCTCTTGGACACTGAGCAGAGCAATTCCTATACAATCACAAGAAAGAAGACACTCTAACAAGACTCCAATATTTGCACCACTATCGTGTTGACACTAGACTTTTAAATTGCATACATTAGGCTTAGTGCCCACCTGCCTGGGAATACCTGCAGCAGACTTCCTTTCCTTCCTTTAAACAAAGCCTTTTGGTCTGTACCTGTCCTCCATGCACACACTCTCATCTCTTACTCCTGGCTGCCAGCTACTTTCTCCAACTCAACCATTCTTCTGTTATTTTCATCCATATATGTATTTTTAAGAGTCCACATAAGAGAAGAAAAGTAATGTGTGTCTTTCACAGTCCAGCCTACTTACACAAACGTATCAAAACTAAGCAAGGTAATTATCACGTTAACCACAAACCTGTGCATGCATGTGTGGAGCCCAAAAGCTGGCATCAGATGTTGCGCTGCACAGCACCCCACTGTATTTTTAAGACAAGATCTCTGGCTGAATGTGTATCTTATTATTTCAGCTAGACAGTCAAGCCCCTGGGATGCTCCTGTCCCTGCCTGCCCAGACGGTTACTACAGGTGTGCTGCACTGTTTGGATTTTTACATAAGTGATGGGAAATCCAAACGCAGGTCCTTAAGCTGGCACAGCAAGAACTTAACCCACTGAGCCATTTCCCCCTCATCTAACCTTAATTCTAAAATGTAAGACAGGGTTGCGGGAACAAACCCTTACTACTACATAAGTAATCTAAGTATAAGTGCGATGGGACTGCACGCATGTGCTACCATGCCTGACGGACACACAATGTCCTAGGAACAATTACCTGAAGAGGCTAGTTAGGCCATCTGGCTTGTCAGTTATTTAAAAAGCAAACAAACAAACAAACAAACAAAAACACCAAAAAAAAACAAGAAAAAAACTTCATTTTTATCCTTTTAAAGAAATAACATGGCCTTCATTTAATTATGACTCCCATTTAAAACAAAAAAAAATGTAAACTTAAAGTATTTGCAATGCTAAAATGGGAAGTATAGACTCATGTGGAATAATAATTGAGTCTTAATCTCTTTTTGAAAGCCCTTTCCAAAGTATATTTACCCTTTTCTTCCATTCAGATCAGTCCTCTCCCTGTTTTCAGAATATAGCCCTTTTTTTAAAAATTGTTACCGCCAAGTCTGTTCAGAGCCCTGATTAGAACATATCATAGTACCTTGCATGGAGCCAGCAAATAACACTTAATAGAATTTGGTAGACTGAACGACCAACTTCTGCAGAGCCTGTGCTCCCTGGTAAAGGTTAAATGTGTAATCTTGACTCAAAGTGCTTAGGTAGACACCTAGAACAATTCTCAACACAAATGAAGACCAGCAAGCATTCGTGCTGCTCCCACTATGGTTTCAGGGTCACTTCCAAAGCTCAAGCTGAATTTGCCTAGATAGTATCAGCTTCAACCAGTGGGGCCTTTGTTGCAGCACTGGGTTAGTTATCTGGGCAAAGGAGTTTAGCCTGTCTGATGCACGTGCCCGAGCTCTCTCTACTCAGGAAACAGCAAGAGGACCCTTACCAAGAGCACCTCAGGATCTACTTGGCAGCCTCCAGAACCATAGCTGAATAAGCATCTATTGCCTAAAATTCATTTAGTCAAACAGCAATCTAAGGCAGGCTATTCGAGGTTCTCTGCTGTTTCTTAGTGAAAGGCGCTCTGGCTAGCCAGATTTCTAGACACACTATCAACTCACCAGCTGTGCCACTGCCCTGACTCACCAAATCCAACCATCAGTTTCCACTGATTCCAACATATTATTATGCCACAAATCTGTGGAACTCTTTAAACCACAATATCATTTTTACTTCATTAGACCATTTTACTAACCTTGTCCCATGCCATTCATCACCACCAAATTTGGTTTCCAAACACTAAATCGATAAAGCCTTCCGACTTTTCCACTCAGAATAAAAATTACTTTCAAGTCACTTTCAAATAACATTTCACAACCTCAAAATATATAAAGAGCTTATTCTTTCAGATATTAACCTACCCTTGTTCTCAATCCTTCCCTAAACTCTGGTTACAGGGGAATTAGTAACCCTCCAAAAAAGGTTACTAAAAACCCACTTTTCCAGACATAGTTCACAATGGAAGTCTCACTTGGCCATAAATGATTATAGCAATCAATTCCCATGTCACGAGAATTTCACTATGAACTCTCAATGTCTTATAACTGTCTTAAACATATATCTACATACCCTATGTCTCCCTTAACGAACTATAAGTTGATTAAGAAGAAGCAAAAAGGAGCTGGGGAGTTGGCTCAGCATTAAGAAAATTGTTGCTCTTGCTGAGGACCAATTCAGTTCCCAGCATCCACATGACGGCCAACGACTCTCTATAACTCAAGTTCCAGATGATAAGGCCTCTGGCTTTCAGAGGAACTGCACACGTGTGCTGCTCAAATATATATGCAGGTGAAACCTTCACACATATAATGACTGCCCATCACCTGTTAAATGGTGGTTAGCACATTACTTCTTGTCTTTCTACAAAGACTGACTGACAAGCGTGGCCTGCCTTTTACAACTGTAGAACTGTTTCAGAAAGCCGCATGCTCAGATGCAGTAATAACCCCTCTTTAAATTCTCAACTTTTCTCTTCCTCTCAACCCTTATCTGCTTATTTCAAGGAGATGTCCTAACTTCCAAATGTCGCTGACAATCATGAACTATGTTTTAGCCAAAAGAAAGTTTAGTTGGAAATAAAGGTGTGACCAAAAGAACAGCCACCACAAGCCCTTTTTGCCTTGGAAATGCTTCTACCTTTAAATTCCTGTACAAAAGTATCTTTTTATTACTATATTCTGCAAGTATTTTGACCTACTCTTTAAAAAGGAAAAAGCTAAGGTATTACCAACTTTAAAGTTTTCTCACATAGTTCATTAAAGATGCTAGCTAGTTCTAACAATGGCAAAATCTCCAATCTATGAAGAGTTTAATGTACAGATGCACCAATTATGATATTATATCCCAACAAGCCCATTAAAACTGAGAGCATTTTACTCAAAAGAGCATTTACACATTTAACCTATAGGAAGAACATCCTGGCTTCCCAAGACTGTACATACCAGAGTATCTACAGTTTGCTGTGTGAGCAAGGAGCTGACAGGGAACTGTAGCAACTGGATGTTTGCTTTCTACTGCATACCATGTTGGGGAAGGCGACACTGACAGATGCTTGAGGAAACAGATCAGAACAAACAGAAACAGGGAGGTCAATGATGGACTCCATTAGCTTCTTCCTTTCCATTCTTGTTCAGTCTGGGGCTGGTCTATAGAACTGTGCCTCTCACTGGGAAGATGAGTCTGCCCTTCTATCACACAGGACATGTTTGGGTGTCATATAAAAGGCTCGCTGTGAGTCAGAATTAACGTTCCTTAAGCTGCTTTGTCAGGTAGTCTGTTACAGCAACAAGAGAAATGATAAAGTAGTCTCACATCATCTCGCTTTACTTTATCTATTGTTTTGGCAGTCCTCTGAATTGAATGTGGGGCCTAGGGCTGGCCAGGCAAATATTCTGCCACTAGCTATACTTCTAGTCCTCATCGGCGTGTGCTTTTTAACTACTTTCTAAAATACACTTTCCATATGAACATTTCCAACGACATCGAATATTGTTACAGGCTGCAAAGCTTTACCAAGGCACATCTACGGACTCGTGCTGAACTATTTCACTCCTACTGGACAGCGAAAACACTTGCGATTGTGATAAATAGCTGCTGTGAATATTTTTATTCTTTAAATAAAATTTGTTGGGGTGGGGGCTGTACACAGCCATGCATGCAGGAGCCAGTGGAGGCCAGAAGGCGGTGCTGTCTCCCCAGGAGCCGAGGGTACAAGCCTTTGTGAACTCTCTGATGTGAATAAACCAAACTCAGGGCTCTGCCACGGCAGCGAATGCTCTTGCCTGCTAGGCCACCCTACAGACCTGCTTGCAATCCTTTACTTGCACCTCAGACCACTCGCAACGGCCTACTTCAGAACTAGGATTGTAGGTGCTATAATAAAGCCATTAGTTGTTTAACTTTCTCAGCTCCATTTTATCATTTATGAAACATGTAATCTGGGCATGGTGGTGCCTGCCTTTACTCCAGGCTCTCTGTAAATGTGAAACGAACCTGGCCTACATAATGAGTTTTGGAACCATCAGGAATCTAGAGAGGCCATGTCTCAAACAGGGAAGGTGGGAGAATAACCTATAAGCAAAATGTTTTGTTATCCTAAGATCCATTTTGCTATTTATAATTTATGTCTGTACATGTTACAAGTAACTTATTTTTCTGAGATTGCTGTCTATAAAATACTTGTACCTGTGTTACTTCACAATTTATCCATAATGAAGTTTGTAGAACTACTATATTCATTCATTCAACTATTTCCTTGAGGTTTCAGATTTCTACTTCACAAGTGAAAAGTAAAAATGTAAAAATGCAAACGTTAGAATTCCTGACTTTTATATTCAAAAAATGGCTTCTAGTAGTTTAAATATTTCTTTTTGAATTGTCATGATAAATATAAAAGAGAAATAATTACAAAACTAAAGCTGTGATGACTGGCAGACACACATCTGGGAAAGGGAGCTATGCTTTCAGGAGTGTACAGGATTAGCTACGTCCTTATGAGTGACGCAGAGGACTGTACACACAGCAGGTATGTAAGTACTTGCTGCCTGAACTATCTTCCCAAGAGAACTTTCTAATTATTCAGGCTCAAATCCTTAATTTAAAACACTACAGCCAACCAACACACACACACACACACACACACACACACACACACACACACACACACACACACACACACATGCACGCACACGCACAGAAATAAACAAATCCATCTTAGCCTGAAATTTGTCTATCCAAACTATATGAAGAGGTCTTAATGTGCCAAGATTTCAAGAGTCAAACTCAAGGTCTATGCCCAATTTAACTACAACGGTCAGACAGGAGGAACATCTTATTTCCTCACTGCCCTCTGCCGGTGATATCACTTACCATTCATGCACTGAACCTTCCCTTCACCAAACTACTTCTAACTTGGGCCTATATTTAAACAATCCAGGATTGGATTGGCCTAGCCATCTGGAATTCAGGAAGGGGATAAGGGGAACATAATGTATTTCAGCATGGTGCTGTGTACTACTTAGAACATCTTCCAAGTAATCCGATCCTGGTTCTTTGGGCCCCTACACTTTTTATCACCTTTGAGCTCAGTTCACATGAGTGCGCATACACACACACACACACACACACATACACACACACATGCACATACATGCACACATACATGCACACCACACTAAGTAAATGACGGCAATATAAAGTAATTCTCCATTATAGGTTACAAATATTAACAAACTCCTTAAGCTAGAAGTATAATTAGGCTCCCTCACTACTGAAAAAATAAAAAGGATTTATACATTTCCCAATTTACTTTGTTATTACTGGTCTATAAATGTTTGTGGATTTTAACTATTCCCTATTGACCTTTTTGTAATATCTCCCCAGTTCCCTCAATAATAATGAGCTACGTAGAAACTTAAGCACTCTTCTGTCCATACCTATGCAAGAATCATTAGTATGCCATTGTTCTAAATTATTCCCTATAAGCCAGAGTCCATGTTTCTTCCCACACTTAACAATTTAGGAATAAGATGACAAAGATCTGTGAACAGTAAGGCTACCCCCAAATGGCAAGAATGCATTTTTCCTTCTTATATACCAACAATGGCCTCTGCATATTTTAGAACCCCCAATCATATCATAATGAGATACAAAACAGCTGCCTTTGAGACAGACACTAGGAAAAGTGAGAAAGGCAAAGATTGGCAGGAATTTCAACTCTGAATGTTTTGTTAGAAAGTTATTAAACAACCAATTTCAAAATTTAGACAGATTTGCAGGGTCAGTGTTACTGGACCTTAAACACACAAACCAGCATTTGCAAAACTAAGACATAATTTGAAGAGTTACATCATTTTCTCAAATATAAACTTGGATAATGATAGTGGCTTTTGATCCACCTAAAGAGACTTTAAGTAATGATTAAGTCTAGCCCTTTTACAGCTGCTTTGCAGCTTAGCCCACGTGTACCCTGTTTCCCAACTATTTCTTTTACACTAATTTGCTACTTACTCGTGAAACTGCTACTATTTTCTCTTAATATCACTGTACTTTTATTAAGCATACAATAAAAAATGCCTAACTTCTGACCCTGTGCCATAAGGAGGGAAAGAAGTGCTCGCCCACAAGGCCCCTGGATTGCTCCTGCTGGCTTCATTCCAGAACCCAGGACTTTTCAAAGGAGCAAAGTAATTTCCTGTTACTATTGAAATTGCTCTTGACTTGCAAACCATGACTTCAGAAGACACTTAAGTGTGGAAGGAGCATTCTGGAGTTAGGTAAAAGCTGTGCTGCCCAGTTTCAGAATCAAACGCTCCTAGGTTTACAAAGTACTGAGGAGAAACTGGACATGGAAAGGGACCAGGTAGGATGAATGACAGAACAAAGAGGAAATACCACAAAAGAAAAACTAAGTATTTAATTAATACAATTTGTTCATTAAAATGACTGAAGGTTGTATTATATTTTAGTTAACATACTAAACATAATAGGTTTATTATATTAAACCTAATCTTCACAAAAACTATCTGAGATAAATAGATTAATTTTTGAAGATGAGAATCCAATACTCAGAGGTTATCCTGTTCCAAGTCCTACAACCTACAAAGCCAGGGCTGAGCCCAGAATGTCAGAATGCAACCCCTCCTTATCACCTCACTCCCTTCCTCCCCCTTCCATGACACTCAGTTTATCTCCACAACATATTAGAATTATCCACAGGCAACGATGTTTATTCAATCGTTACAAAAAAGTTTGTAACAAAGTACCTATTGCATAAATGAATAAATAATGACTATTATACAAAGAAAATTAGCAAGACAGTGAAGGCACTGTGCACATCCTATAATCCTTGCATGCACATCAGAGGCAAAAGACAGAGAAGTGTTGCAAGTCTGAGGACAGTCTGGGCTTACTCTAGTACCAAGCTGTCTAGGGTACATAGAAGACACACCTCAGGAAGACAAAAAATATCAGCTTTAAAAGGGAAGCAAAATAATAATGTAAGAAAACAAATAAATACTGAAAGGTAGTCCTTTGGAAACTAAAATACAAAGTAACTTCATGATTTGAAAAAGCATTTTAAGTACATATGTATGTATATACATATATATACTTATATTGTGTACATTATATAACTAAGAATCAATATCTGTCAAATTTCAAATTTGTTGTTATAGAGACTTACACTTACTATATTTAAAAATATGTTAGTTTTAAAAGATTGTTATGACTTGAAAAGTTTTGACATAAAAAGCTAATCAAAATCAAAAATGTTTTTTCCACAAATATAATCTCATGTGTGTGTGTGTTTCTCTAAATGGAAAATAGACTGTTTAATTAATGGGATAAAAATGTATTACAAACACAATATTTTCAAAATGCTATATCCTGTAACTACCATAATCCTTTAGAAATTGTTTACCTCATGTTTAGAAGTCACACTGTTCACATATTCCCACAAATATTTTGCATGGTAAAGAGATCAGTAAACTTACTTTTATGCATAACATCTTTAACATTCACTCCCCCTTCTGTGTTTGTGATTAAATGTAACATTCTGAAATCCCAAAGTTCTGAGGAGAAACATAAATCCTTGTCTCACAGCTGCTGTTTGACTCTGGAAACACATGCATTTTCTTTTCAAACATTTACCCTCAAAACTCCCAAAGGCTTTGGACTGGAGAACACCTGCATCTCTTCATTTAGTTCCAATAACAGAGCCCGAACTCCAAAATTACAAAAATAGACTCTCTGTTCAGCTGTAGTTACATTTCACCTCTAACTCCTGGAAGAAAATGCTCAGAGCATGAAGTCATTTGGGCAAACTCTGTCATCAAGAGGACAAGACTTCTGCACTAGCAGCCCAGTGGGAATATGACAGAAACTGGCAACAATTACAGATAGCGTCCACAGTAACGTCCTCAGGGAAGACAGAGGAAATGCAGTAAGATAGATGGGTATAATTTGTACATATTTATACCCAAATCACAAATGTGAATTGTCTTTAATTGGTCCAAGATATACGCATTTGGAGTCAAATGTCCTGTCAAAGTTACTAAAACCATAACTTAAGGCAATCCACCTACTTTTACATTAGAAAGAGAATCTGGTGAAACAAGACATTCCCTAATGAGAGCACCACCTCTCCTTTAGATCTCTTTAGAAATTTCTATCTGACAAAGAGTGTTGCATGGTGTGTGTTGTCACCAATAGGTGACACAACTGAACTGCATCTCCAGAGACCACAACTGTAATTTTGACTATCCACTAACAAGAATCCCCCATCCCAATTTTTGATAATTAATAGATAAAATTTGTTCCATTCATGAAGACATGATAAAATTTAAACCCTGATACTGGTTTATGAAGTTAATTGCGCTGAAGAAGAAAAACAATGTCTTAAATTGGCAATATTATGTTTGACTGGCAAACACTGTGTTACAAAGAACTTCCTTTTACATCACTGCAGAATGGAACTGAAAATACCCAATTCTACCTTTCCAGCTCCAGGATGAAAATAGTGCTTTGAGTATCGTACAGTAAAATCTGGTGCTGTGTGCAGTGGCATTCAGTAAGGATGAGGGGAAAGTACCTCAAGTTCAAGGTCGGGCCAGGCTACCTGATAAGATCTGTATTAGCTAACTCCTGCTGCTGTGGTAAATACCATGACCAGCACACCTTACAGAGTTTGGTTGGGCTTATGATTCCAAAGGGATGAGAGTCACCATGCTAAGTAAGACGCAGCAAATGTGGTGGCTGAAACAGAAGCCAAGGGCTCACATCTTAAACCACAAACAGACAGCAGAGAAAAGGAACTGGAAATGGCTTATGGCTTTGAGACCTCAAAGCTTCCTCTGAGTGACATACTGTTATGTATGGCTCCCCATACATAGCCACCAATTGGTAATCAAGTATTCAAATGTTAGATGCACAAAGGAAGAGTTCACTTAAACCAACATACACATTAAGGGAGGAGGGAGGGAGGGAGGGAGGAGGGAGGGGAGGGGAGAGGGAGGGAGAAAGGAAAGGAAGGAAGGGAGGGAGGGAAATTAAGGTTGTAATTCAGCTCGCAAAAATAATTAAAGTTATTCAGAGATTTTAAAGGACGTCTTATTAGTGGTGAACAAAGTAAATTAGCATAAATTCTATAGGATTCAATAAAAAGCCTTTTCCCCATGGATGTTCATAATATTTCATAGACATAAACTATGGGAAGCTGTCTTTGTTTAAGAGTCAACTACATGAGAAAAGATGCAATACAGGGGCAAAACATGACATAAAAAGACAAAATCATATAAAACATTTTAAAGTATTATCTATAAATAAATTACTGTGATAAAATACTTCTACATATAAAAAAAGCCACAGAAACATGTTTGTCTACTCCTAATAACTTGAATTGGCAAATTAAGATCCCACAAGAACCCTCAAGTCCTTCCTTGTAAACAGTCTTTTAAGTGCAGGATGCAAGCAGGTAGGTGCAAAGCAAGTTGCTACAATTTCAAAGGCTAAACAAGGCTTTTCAACTATGCTATGAAGACAAAAGGAGGCTCCTCTTTTTTTAAGTGAAGATAGACTTTTTTCTCATGTTCTGATTATGGCTCCCCCTCCCTTTACTCCTCCCCGATCCTAACCACTTCCTCCTCATCAAATCCACACACTTTCTTTCTCTCATTAGACTATGAAAGGGGAATTAAAATAACAATAAATCATAATAAAATTAAAACAAACAAAAGAGCCAAAGAAAAGGCATAAGAAACATAGACAAAGAAGAAAAAACACATTTACCCATAGAGAAAACCCATAAGCAAAATCAGAAATTATAACATATAAGCAAATGATCTGTAAGGTTAAAAGTGGAAAACACAAATGCTCAGACAAAGCACTGTGAGACCGAGAACCTCCAGAAATAGCACTGAGTTCCTTTTGTGTCGCCACCTATTACTGGGCATGGGCCTGCCCTACGGTTCTGTTAAAGGAGTATAGCAATAAAATGACTCCTGAGAACACTCTGATATACTCAAAGATCAGGGTCTTGTTCAGCCATCGTTAGAGAAGCTTCTTCCTGCAATAGATAAGAAAAAATAGAGTCCTACAAGTTGTCAATGTACAGAGAGTAAGTAACCTTGGAAAATGAGATGTCGCCAAGAAATCCCTCCCCTCGGGGAAGTGTATGAAGAAGTGGAAAGAATGATGGAACAAATGGGGAAGGAAGACACCAAGGAGATGAGGATTATTTCTTCAGAACGACAGGACTGACACGCCTATAAAATCATTGAGACTGAGACAGCACGCACAGGACCTGCAAAAGTCTAAGCCAGATGGGTCCCAGCAATGAGAGGTTGATATTTCAGTCTGGGGAGACTGGTTATAAACTGTTTACCTTTCTTTTCAGACACCTTGACTTGATTTGGCTGTAACATCAGTGATACCCCAGGCCCAGATACACACACACATTCAATTCAAATCCAGTGTCCTGTTCAAAAGATTAATCAAAGTCACACTGAAACTGGCTCTATAAAATATTTATGAGTTCCCTACCATGTATGCTAACCTAGGAATGTGGATGGTATTTCCAAGGTGGGCAGAAATTTTGAATTTTAAAATGCCTTGAATAAAGAAATAATAATTTAAAACGCATCACATTTAAGGACTAAATTATGCGCAAAAGAATTCTTTTAAAATGAAATATATAATTACATTAGTGCTTACACACAAATACATAAAAACACCACCATATAAAAATCTAATCTAGATGGTGTGAATTTCCTCAATAACAGGAAAAACTATAAAGTGTCACCCGGTAAGTGCTATAAGCATCACAGACAATTTATCTTAGGCCAACTGGTTTTTAGATTGTTTTGAAATTTTGTGAGATAAAATTTTATGACTGTAAGAATGGTTTTAAATTATGAGAACTAATACAAATATTGTTATGAAAAAATATATTTAAATATGCTTAGGTCATCAAACTATTCTAATTCTGTTCATAGCACACCAAAACTTAGAATACTCCATTTAACACAAAAGTATATGGTAGATTCGAACAATGGATGCTTTACTAGACAGCAGCGCAGACCCGATTGTCAGGTGAGCTCAATACCCTAGTGATCCCATGATCCAAATACAGATTCTAACCAAAACTACAGCAAGAATGATGATTCAAAGATGCTTATTACATAATACATATTTTAAAACATGATTAAACAGACATTAACAAAAAGATAGTTCATTGAATCACCAAGCCTACCTCTCTGTACAGGGGTAAAGAAACCCAAAGGTCACACTAACTACTTTCCACTTTAGTAAATAAAGTGTGTTGGAGCTATGCTCCAATGGACCTATGCTCCCCCAGTGGCTATTTCTGTGGTGTATGAGCAGGACACTTAAGAGACTCGGCCTTAAAAATACTTGGGAAAATCTGTTATCCATAGCTATTATCTTAATTTAGGTTTTGATAAGAGACTGTGCTTAATATACTACTATCATAAAACTAAAACCTTCTTTAAAGAAAATAGAAAAGTATACTGCTTTACTTTATTGGACTTTATCTACTGTCAGAGTGCTTCATTTTATTGCAACTCCGTGTGTGTGTCTGAATGGGTGTGTATGTCTGTGTGTGTGTGTGTGTGTGTGTGTGTGTGTGTGTGTATCTGTGTGTATGTCTGTGTGTATGTCTGTGTGTCTGTGTGTCTGTATGTGTGTCTGTGTGGGTGTGTGTGTCTGTGCTGTGTCTGATGTGTGTCTGTGTGTACCTACCTATACACTGTAGCTCTTTGTTGCTCTTTTCATCTTTTCTCTCTCCTCCTCATTTCCCAAATAATCACCAATTTAACTGTATAGCCATCATCATCATCATAATTATCATTATTATTATTAATATGTGAGAGAAGGAATATTCATCTGCTTACATTAAATATGATAAGCATCACTTCAAAACATTTTCTGAAAATGGTATAATTTTGTTCTTCCTTCTTCCTGAAAAATATTCCAAAGTGTGTATATACAAATGGTGTGTGTGCATGGCAACTATACAGACGTCATTGAACTGATAACTGAAAACAAAAGTCAATCAGTGCCTTTATTCTCAGGATTTGTAAACAACACAAAGTAGGCCTATAGACACTAAGATTCCCATGGAAAAGGCAAGATCGCAGAAGATGTGCAGGGAATGCTGAGAAGGTAAGTTTTATGCAAAGACCAGGACAATGCAAGTTACAATCCAGTGAACAAGCTATCTAGTGGTAATTAAAACTACCAGAGGAAGATGACGACAGATATGCTATAGCAGTGTAACAGAAACATGGAGAGGAAAAGGGTGAGAAAGCTAGCAGTATGAAGAACGTACTTTTTACCTGTCAGACAGAGGCATACCTTAGACCATTTGCCATGAATGTTCATTTAATACTCATCAGGCATGAAATCCTCTCAAGCATTCTTTACATGTCATGTGAGGACGTGAAGGAAATGTGACAACCAACCAGTGACAAATCTGGAAATCACTGTCAGGTGGTGATGACAGATTATGCAAGTATGCACTGTCAACAAAAATATATGCACACCACTATGACAAACAATAACAGACCTATTCAAACTGGGTGGGGAGACAGGGAGATGGAGAAGATTCAGAGAAAGCTTCCTTGAAGAGGCAGAAACTAGAGAGAGATTTTGAGAATGAACTAGGACTAAGCAAATATAGAAAAAAAATAAACAACAGGTGTTAAAAATCATCAACAGGAAAAAAGGCCAACAAGAACAGGGCCATGTGTGAAAGGGTCTCCTGACGCTGGCTTAGAGACTGAAATACAGCACCCAAATATTTGGAGTATAAACTGAGAGTCTTTCATGACTGCTTTGTATTCCTACAGAGCACACTCTATCACCAAATTCTGTATCAATAACCATACTCAACACCATGATTATCACCATTTCAAAACATTTTTCTGAAAATGTCATAATTTTCAAAGTGTGAGAGCATGCGCGCGCGCACACACACACACACACGCGCGCGCGTGCACATTACGTGCCACTCTGTCACTTCCCATCTCCTAAGGAGCATGTGGACTGGTCCCACAACTTGGCTGTCACTGTTATGAAAATAAGCATGGACAGCAGTGCGTCTGCAGTGAGCCAAGAGGACTCGCTGAGGCACATATCTAGAAATGGTATAGCAGAGCCATCAACAGTTCTGTTTCACAGACGACATTAACTGTACTGTACTGTATTATCATTCCTTTCCCTGCATGCACGGAACTTTTGTTTTCGTCTTCTTTCTGATGAAAATTCTGAAAGAGCGTTGCAAGTATTTTTTTCTTGTCACTATTTGCTCAATACTGTATTTATACAGCACTTATATTAGATGTCATAAAAAAGAAAAAAGTGCTGTTTGGGATGAGTTGGACTTGCAGGATAGTTTGGATCTGGCTTCCCATGAAGGGTAAGGACTCTGAGCGTGTTTTCAGAGGCCTCCTGGCCTAGGTACTTCAGCACTTTAAAAGTGTCTGTCCTGTCCACTTGCCAACTTATTAATTGGACTATTTTTTTGACATCCTGTTTTTGTTGCTTATGTATTTCACATGTCAATACTCTCCAGCCCTTCCTTTGATACCTAGAGAAGATTTTCTGACTCTGTACAAGTCTCTTCACCCTGCTGACTATTACTTTTGATGTACAAAGACTTCCTCATTTCACGCGACCGTATTTACCAATTGTTTCTGTTATTTCTGAGCTACTCAGAGTCCTGTGGAGTAGGTCCTGGCAGAAGCTGTTTGACTTCATGTGACCGTATTTCTCAGTTGCTCCATTACGCACTCCTGTTATTGCTGGGATGCTCTGCGTCGTATGGAGCCAATGTGTCCTCTCTTTATACCCCAAACAGGTTCAAAGTTTCAATCCTTACATCTCTCATCCATTTGGAGTTGAATTAAAAAGCAGAGAGAGGGACTAGGAATCCACTTTTGGTTTTCTGTGTGTGTGCATTCATTTTTACCAACAGCATTTGTTACAGGAGCCACCATTCTCTCACAAGTATATTTTGAATGCCTTTGGCAAAATTCAGACTGCTTTAGTTGTGTGCAGCCATCGCTGGGTCTTGTATAGACTGTATAATCTGGGTATTTGGCTGTGTGCCAGTGGCATTCTGCCTTGTACATAAGTCCCTCCTTTGGAAGAGTGTTTTCTTTGATAACACTGCGGTAAGGCATATTAAGACTAGCGTTTCGAACTACTCATTTCCACACTGACCTGTGACTAATCTCTCGGCTGTACACAGACTAACAGTTGATTTCACATCTCTATTACAGCCTTGAGTCTGTGCACCTGCTTGCTTCCTTCGGATCCGCCTACACTCTCTGGATAATTACAACCTTTTCCACTTCTGTACTGTCTTAGTATGTGCTCCAAGTTACAGTATTCATTGAATAATGCTAACAGAGACCTCTTCTTATGCAGTATTTGAAAGCTCACTGGTGAATTCCCTCTAAGACTTCTTTTAAGGAACCCTTGTTTTTAGCCTCACTGACTGACTACCCTAGGTTTACTAAGCACATTACTGTGTACATGGCTGGCACTGGTCTCTACTTCCCACAGCTTCCTTCTGCCCTACTCTCCATTCATCCTCATGAAGCTGCCTCTCAACATGACAGTTGAGATTCTGCTACTATAGAAATGGATACATGGTAATGGAAATAAATGAATGAATAAATAAATAAGTAAACAAACAAATAAATAACAACAGGACCTTAAGTAATGAAATCACAACTTCTGAGTCATTTTGATTTGTAAGGTTTTGTTGATTTCACTATCAACATCATTTACTTTTTAATAATTTATAAGTGGGCTAAATGTGAGGTTTTAATGTGAAAAACTGTGGGTCACAGTCATGTGTATTAGAAAATCTAGATTAGAGAAAAGGCTGTAGTCTAAAACTCATATTCTCTCTCTCTCTCTCTCTCTCTCTCTCTCTCTCTCTCTCTCTCTCTCTCTCTCTCTCTCTCACACACACACACACACACACACACACTTGCATGCAGGTACATGCACACAATTTTGTGGTTACATGCTACACAGGAAGTTTGGGGTAATAAACGGTTATAATGGGAAAATAAAATCCTAACTTACAAAATCTTCATTTATTAACAGTGAAATGAAATGAGTAGAATCTAAGAAAAGAAGAACTACAGAGAAGATCCCAACAGTTCATCCCCAAAGAAATGACTTAAAATTGCATACAAAAAAATGGGAACACAAACTGAAGGAAGCGTGACGGGACTGACTTACCAGGGTGGTGGCAGTAGTCCATGTACTGGGGAACTTGGATGGTAAAGGCTATCAAATCTGGAGCTAGGAGAGACTCAGGCTTTCTACTTTCATTAAGCCACTTGGTGTTGTGAAGGTCTCTAGTGTCAGAAGGACCCTGAAGCAAGGGAATCAACTTCTCTTTTCCACTGTCACCTGAATAGAAATGTTGATTGACAAAGTTTTAAAAGAGGAAGAATATGTCTAAATAATATTTCATATGTAGGAATACAGTAATTTGAGAATGGTTGATCTGAAAATGTATCAGTAAAATAATGGCTCAGGAATAGCTGGTACTCAAGCCAATATGTAACCTAAAGACACTGACTGATTAAGCTATTTTAAGTTTTAAAATTAACTTTGACATTTTGCTAAGGAATGCAGATCATGTTCAAAACAATTTATAACATAAATTCATAGAAATACACTTCAGCAAACACACACTAGTATGTGATGGGATGTAGGTCTACTGAGAGAACTGCATATAGCGTAAGGAGAACACTATGAAACAAAGCATTGCAAAACAGAGGAGTACAATTACAACCTAACTTTTGTCACACCCAGTTTTTGTGTTTAAATCTAGTATGCTAACACGTAATTCAATATTAAATTAATCATCATACACAATCCACATTTCTGTCGAAACTGCAAGAATATTCTTTTAATTTTTTTCCTAATAACTGTGCAAAGTTCTTCACCTTAAATGAAAATTAATTGGGTAAAGTCAGTAAGTATCATCTCTGCACTGTTAAAAGTATTAAGTATAAATAAAACAATGAAAAGCTCTGATTCATAGGAACAATGAGTAAATTCTTGTTTCAGCAAATGCTCCCTGTAAATGGCAAGGCCGACTCTCCTACACAGGCAATAAAGTTTTACACGGTCCAGCTGCACATACCTGGGGCTTTGGCACAAATTTTTATTGATCCCAAGGTCCCAGAGGCACATTTGACCAATGATGTGCTGCAGTACTTCAGTTCAACATTCTGGATTGAGCCCTCAAGAGTTGGCAGGGGATTCTTAGATTTCACACCTAATAAAAGAAAACTGCAAATGTACTAGCTGATTGAATTTAAATAATTTTTATATTCCTTCACCAAGGTATTTAAAGTTAATTATACTTTAATTATCTACCTCAGATGTTCTTACAGTATTTGTGTTAAGTTGCAGAGTTCAGTATTTAAAAGGTAAAGGGGATGCAATTTTAAATAAATGGTTGAACTCTCATAACTATATTTATGAACAGATCTTGATTAGTAGGATTCAAGACATGAAACTAAATGCAGAAATCATAACATAAAATTCAAGAGGAAGTTTAAAAATCATATTTAGTTTTAGAATACATAATAAATTGTACATTATGAAACAAGTTTAACTTACTTTGGCAAAAAAACTACCTGAGTGAGGAGATAAAAAAACAAAAAACAAAAAACAAGAAAGTCCAAGAAGGTTCAAGCAAAGAAAACAAAAGAAATTTTTATCAATCAAAGAGTAGACATTAATATCTCTATTGAATGATGCTTATTAATATAAACTAGCCAAGAAACAAGCAGAGAAATTTACAGAATATAATTCTGATGAGGATGGGGGAAGAGTAAAAGGGTGAAGGATCTTCTCATGATTAACATGTACTCCAGACTTACTATGTGTTATCTAGACAAATGAACTCAGTCTCTACAGACTATAATATAGATACTGCTATCCTTGGTTTTTTATTCATAGATTGGAGATGAAAACTAAATTTCACAGGAAGATCTGTAATCAGTTAGCATTTACTGAGAACTTGCATTGTTTTATACATACAAATGAATTCGGTCTTTAAAAAAACACTGTAATATAAATATTACTATCCTCATTATATGGATTAGAATATCATGAATTAGAGGTGTTAATGAAATTCTGCACCATGAACAAAAGGTAATAAGCACAGGAACCTAAGTATTAAACAGTGTCATATCTGTTCCAGAAGTAATTTTCTTTCAACTGCTCACTTTGAGTATAAACATTTCCCTTCTGTTCCTCGCCTCAAAATTTAGTGAAATACAAAGTATTATCCTTCATATTTCAAGACTTTAATTATATATGATTCTGAAAATAAGCTTCCTGTATCACATATTTTTTTCTAAATACAGATTATCTCTGTGAAAATTATGAAATTCTTCCTAATCAATGATCAAGATTTTTTTTTTTTTTTTTTGGTTCTTTTTTTTCGGAGCTGGGGACCGAACCCAGGGCCTTGCGCTTCCTAGGCAAGCACTCTACCACTGAGCTAAATCCCCAAACCCAATGATCAAGATTTTAACAAGATAAATGATTCCAAAATGACTGAAAGGAGAATGTGTTAAAACCTTCTCAAATACTAACCCCAATTTCTAATCTTCACCTTAGTCACTGTCCTGATTGGTTTCTCTCAACTTAACACAAGAAAGAGTCATCTAAGAATAAGAAATCTTAATTGAGAATATGCCTCTTTTTAAGATTGGCCTACAGGTGTGTCTTGATGGCATAAGTGGGGCCACCCAAGGGCTGATAGTCCTTAATGCTATAAGAAGGCAGGCTGAGCAAGCCCTAAGAAGAAAGCCAATAAGCAGCATTCCTCCATGGTGTCTGCTTCAGTTCCTGCCTCCAGATTCCTGCCCTTGCTTGAGTACTTGTCCTGACTTCCCTCAGTGACTGGCTGTTACCAGGAAGTATACCAAACCAAGTTGTCTTTACTTATGGTGTTTACTACAGCAGTAGAAACTCTAAGACAGTCATCAATTGTGTGTCAATTAATTGTTAATTTGCCATGTTTAGTATGTGTTTAACTATAGTAGTCGTCCTGAGAACAGAAGGTGAACTGAGCTCTGTAATAGATGTGAAGAATGTCTGAATCCAATAAAGTGGTATCCAAATGTTGTACATTTCTCAAATTTTCAATTGCCATGACTGCAAACACTTAAATAATAGCCAATAAAATTACATGACAGCAACACTTACATAATTGTAGTGCTAGCAGTATAGGGATCATAGTATCTAGCATTGACTAAACACTTAATTGTGCCTAATTTATTTATCTATCACACACAAAAATAAGAAAACAATTACTGTTCTCATTTTACACAGAGGGAAACAAAGGCTTAGAGTAATACAGATTTGGCAAAATGAATAAGGGAGAGAAAGTCTTTAAACCCTATTTTTCCTTACTATAAAGGATGTATGAGGCTGGCGATGTGGGTCACTGGGTAAAAGAGTCAGCTATACAAGCTTGAGAATCAGATACCCAGTTAAGCAGAGTTGTGGCAGCAGGTCTGACCTAACACTGTAGATTTTACTAAAGGGAGAACCTAGGACATTTTCTGAGTCCAAGCCAACCTTCAGGACAGAACCCTATTTCAAAGGAATAGTGTGGACAGTGAAATAGTACAGTATATAATATCCTCTTCTGACTCCAACAAATAAGCACATATGTGTACATGCACACATATACATACACACACAGGATAGCAAGCTCTTCCATATAGTCAACACTGCTATGCTTTGCAAGACATCATAATTTGTATGTAATTTACATTAATTCAAATTTCATAGATGAAGAAAGAGACTTAAAACAAGCACGCTCCACTTTTTCTCTCCAACTTCATAAACTTTCAGTCTATACCAATTCATTTAAAAGTGTAAGACTCCTACAAGATGTGTCTTGCCAGTGATTGCAGCGGTTCTAATGAAGATAGTGCCTGTTACATGCAAAACTAGAGTTCTACCGAGATGGTTCATCAGAACAGCTCCTGGTTGGCATGTATATGGGGACCAAGGTTCAATCCTCAATACTAGTAACAGTAGGGAAAAAAATCATCTAAGAAATAATTCAAAAATATTTCCCAAAATGGTAGGCCAGAAGTAGAAGATAGATAAGTCCTATCAAATAAAGATACATACACATATTTATACCAGCTAGTGTCCATGTTATAATAGAAGGACCTTCTGAGTTAATACCAAAACAGTAGACACATAACAAAAAAGAGGCAACATGCAAAGGCTGAATAACAAAAATGACATCAACCCCCTCAACGGGTCTGATATGTGAGCAAGAAAGAAACTAAGCAATGCTTTGAAATTCTACAGAAATCTCAATCTAAAAATTTATACCTAACTTAGCATGACCCAGAATCATTTGAGAAGAGAGTCACAAAGAGCAATCATCTAGATCAGGTTGGCTTCTGGGCATATCTGGAGATAGGGAAAGGAAGTTCCAGGATTCTGTGGGTGGCTCCAATTCCCAGATGGCGGCCTAGACTACATAAGAGTAGAAAAACTTAGCTGATCACAAGCAACAAAGAAAGGCTGCAGGCATGATGCTTTCAAGTTCCTGCCTTGAATAAACTGACCTAGAACTGCAATCCATACATAAACCTTTCTCCTCTGAAGTTGTTGCTTTTAGGGAAAGGGGTGGCCTTTCAGGGTGTTTTACCACAGCGACAAAAATGAAGTTAGGACAAATGGTAAAATAGAAATATAGACTTATTCAGGCAAACAGATGATTTCCTGTGCTAGAATGCTAACTGGAGAATGCTATACCCCAAGAGGGCAGAGCGGGTCAAGAAAGAAAACACTCATCTGAGAAATAGAATGCAACAAACAAAATCATAAAAACAAAAACAAAAATTACAAGACATCTTAGATTTGGACTGAAGGTCAAATAGGCATTAAAAGAGCAAAGTACACAAAAAGAATCATTACAAAACTAAAGTCTAAATTTGGAATTTCTATATTTTAGAAAATATGTACAGGAAACACTAATGACACAAGGACAAAACTAGCCACACAGATACTAACTATTACAGTTTTAAAAGAGAAAAATTTCAAGATAGCATGTAACACTATATAGTCTTAATATGCTTACACTGCATACAGAGTTACTAAGGAGCACGTAAGAACAGATAGTATTGGTGCTCAAAATTAGATCCTTAGTAGTAATAACAATAATATTGCTGACTTGTGAGAGAGGGAGTTGGTAGGGAGACAGAGACAGAGAGAACATTGAAGATCAAAAAGAGTTGATCTGCAGTGGGGAAATAACCTTAGATTACTCAGATAAAGAAATGTGTGTGACAATCCTTAAAGACAACAAGGAAACATAAAGAAAGGGGACATGAAGTCAGACCTCCATCAAAGAAGCCTGAACTGATGCCTCTGAGGATGGGTAAGGAGAACATAAGTAAAGAAGAACCATGCTTCTGAAAGTCAAAACTGGCAAAGACAGGCTGCCCTGAAGACACCAGATGCCTGTTTTTACCTGAAATTCACTGTACTCCTATGTACAAAGTGGAGAGTTGTGAGTACAAAAGCGTGCACAGGGCTGTAGAAATGGTGCAGCAGTGTGAACTGTACTGTTTCTCACAAAGGAGCCAAGTGTGGTTTCAAGCACCCACATCAAGCAGCTCACAACCACCTGTAACTGAGCTCCAAGGGATCCAATGCCTCTGGTCTTCTTGGGCAGCTTCATGCATATACACATATAACCCTACAGATAACTTTTAAAAACAATATTTTTAAGTTTTTTTGTGAAAACTGCTATTTTCATAAACATTATTAGAGAAGCAATAGAGAATTAAAATTCTTAAATCCAGTATTAGGAATTATAGATAAAGGGCCAGGAGAGTTAATAGAACTGACTGCTGTTCCCGAGGACTGGGATTAATCGGCCATTATCTACACGGCAGCTCAGCAGCTCTGACTCCAGTTCTAGAGCGTCTCACAGTCCTTTCGGCATCTGAAGGCACCAGGCACACACATGGAACACAGACATATATGTAAACAAAAACATCTAAACATATATAAAAAAGAACATGGTTTTAAAAGATTATACAGATACCTAAACACAGAATATTTAAAAACTATATTAAACTGTATAAAACTGCCTAAGAGTTCCAAAGAAACATCAACGAATTAGATAAAAATGATTACTTCTAAAAGGCAGTGATCATAAAGTCCCAATAACTGCACTTTTTCTAATGACAGTCAATTATAATTTTTTAAACTTTATTTATTTGTTTTATGTATAAAACTACGTGCAGCTATCTTCAGACACACCAAGAGAGGGCATCACAGAACCCATTACAAATGGTTGTGAACCACCTTGTGGTTGTGAGATTTGAACTGAGGACTCAAAATTATAATTTTATAAAGCAAAACAGTATGCCATCCAAGACACCCAAGCAGCCAGAGCTCATGTTCCATGGAAGAAAAGCTATAAAGTCAGAGGAGAATACCAATAACAAAGATTTCTAAAGAGTAAAGAGGAAAATCACTCTAACATATGCACTGAAGGAATACTCATCTTGGGATTACTGATGAACATTACTCAAGATAAAACTGATCATGAGGAAAGGATCTAAGCAAAGGAAGCTGGAAATTCGGTAACAGTTAGGATAGACAGAACTGAAAACGCCAGGAGGTTCTAAGAGTCAGCGGGTGATGAAGCCACCAAATTGCCTTCAGGACAAGCAAGAGCACATTTAAAAGATTGAAATTGTTCTTTGATATGCTTGAAAATGGTTTTCTTCCTAACACCAAAACAAAGCAAAACAAACAAAAGCCAGCCATAGTAGCATTGTAGGGTAGGGTTGAAACATGTGAATAAAAGTCACTTAATATTTTCAGTGAAATGTAGTACAGCACAACCATTGAACTAGTTAACAGAATTAAATAAAAAGTAACTTTAAAAACGCAACTCAACTGTAAGTAGGTGAAGGAAGTGAGTTTTCAGTGTGCATGGGGAAGAAAACAGTCTTCTAGATCCAAAGTCCACGTCGCTCGGTGCCCACACACATCCAGCAATCTCTGTCCACATTGCCATAGTCATCAGCAATTTATCGGTTCACTCAAGCATAGAGATTCACTTCACTGACCGACTTTTTGTGTTTCAAACAGTAATGGCAAACACTGACACAATTCAACTTCACTGTCGCTGAGTATGAAATTATATACCTCATCAGACATCACACATCCCATAAACTAGTTTATAACACAATTATTCTTGGGTTTTTGTGTGTGTTTGGTTTTTTGTGTTTTTTTTTCTTCTCCCTTTCTACCTCCTCCGCCTCTTCTTTTCAGACAGGGTCTTGCTCAGGTCAGCCTAGAAATGGTATAGTGCACAAAACTGTTTCTAACAGTTTTGGTCATTCCACTGACTTAGCCTACTTAACCACCACACTTCCTCACCCAGAGGGCAGCTACCAGATCATTTGTTTCTAAGACTTGATTTTTACCATGACTTACTAATGTGAGTTTCTCTTCCTCTTGAATTTGTACCTCTATACTTACACATTAATGTAGCTCTCCGGCCTCCCGATAGATGTTTCTTTATGCAGTGAGTCATAGTTAACCCAGAAACAGGCAACTGGTTGAAGGGCAGTAAGTGCCTGCAGTATCACATACCCACTCCCCACACTCAAGGACCAGAGACGAAGGTGGCTCAGAATCTAGAGAGAACTGGAACAAAATAGTATCCTCTGGACATGACAGAGCCTCCATACTCACGAGCTCACAGCAACTCTGGTCGCTGACACAAGAACAAGGCAGTCAACATCCCAGGTTTGGGGAGAAGGGGTTCATAAGCCCTCAACCCTAGCTGAGGAGCTGACAGTTGATATTTTCTGTAGGAGGAAGAGTTAATTTTCTTTAAGATGGTGATCAATGTAAGGACCCCCACAATCCAGTGCATGGCTCTGCACCAATGAGTATATTGGCTTCACAAACCAGACTCAAGGTTTAAAATAAAAAGATGAAGAACTGAAGGGGGGCAGGGGTAGATTTCAGAAGAGGCAGGGAGAGGAGAGTGATGAGAGGATATAAAACAAATATATTGTATGCATTATGAAATTCTCAGAGAATAAAGATCGATTCTTTTTCACTCCAGATTTTATTCCACTCCTAGTCCACCCTACAACTGTTCTACATCCCATACCCACCCCCATCTCCAGGATGATGCCTCTCCTACTCACGAGACTTCTAAATGTCCTGGGGCCTCCAGTCTCTTGAGGGTTAGGTGCATCTTCTCTGACTGAACCCAGACCTGGGAGTCCTCTACTGTATATGTGTTGGCAGCCTCATCTCAGCTGATGTGTGCTGCCTGGTTGGTGGATCAGTGTCTGAAAAGATCTCTTGGGTCCAGGTTAAATTGAGGCTGTGAGTCCTCCTACAGGGTTGCCCTCCTCCTCAGGTTCCTCTAGCTTTTCCCTAATTCAACCATAGGGGTCACCAGTTGCTGTTCATTGATTGGGTGCAAATATCTGCATCGGACTCTTTCAGCTGCTTGTTGGGTCTTTTGGAGGGCAGCCATGATAGGTCCCTTTTGGTAACGGTGTCATGTCTTAGGGCCTCCCCTGGAGCTGGATCCCACTTTGGGCCTCTCGCTGGACCTTCGTTTCTTCAGGCTCCTCTCCATGTCCATCCCTTCAGTTTGTTCAGACAGGAACAATTATGGGTAACAGTTCTGATTTGTGGTCCTCCATGAACATATCAGCCATTCATTCACTCATTCAATATACATTTAACATAAAAGTACAATATTTCAAACATAGCCAGGAGCTATAAGAGGAAAGCGAAGTTTAGGCATTTCTCTGATGAAAATCAAGATTATTTGGAGAGAAATAGTCATTAAAACAGTAATTGTGTGGCTAGAGGGTTACGTGGTTAAACTGAGTGGTTAAGAATATTTGCTCCTCTTTTAGAGGACCTAATTAGGCTCCAAAAACCTATGTCAGTCAGCTCAAAACCATCTATAATTCCAAATCCAGGGGATCCAATAGCCTCTTCTAGGCTCCAGGCGTACCTATAGACAAGAGGCATACACATAAAAAAATAAACATATAAAAATATACCTATTGATATTAGGAAAATGTCAGAAACAAAAAGGAATGCTATGAGTAAGTCATTCTGGAGAAAAAAAATGCAGGTATTATATAAGCAGAGCAGTATAGGGCCATAAAACCATGCAAGTGGGGGAGTCAATCTGGAGCAAAAGTGAGGATGAGACCTGTCCAAACCCAGACAGGAGTTAGGACTGTCCCCTCTCTGCTCTGGGTCCGCATGCTCTGTTGCATGTAATCTCTATTACCCCCCACCTCCACCATTCTTAAGGTAGTCATGTATCCTGGCAGCCAAAGTACAGGTTTAACTCCTTCCCTCCCTATGAGGACATGGCCAACAAGTATCTGGAGCTCCTCTTAACGCAAATGAAGAGTTCCCAGCACCTCAGCCCCAGGCAATAATGTACACTCACCCTGAAAACCTCTACCTACTCCCCAAGGTTTCATACCGCCAAGAAAGGAGAGCCATTTCACTGAAAACTGGCTGGGAGAAAGCATTTTTCTCCCCAGCTTGCAGGGTGTTTCATTCCAGGCCAGTACCTGAATACCCCAAGAGCAGAAGCAGAACAGGCTAGCAGAGCAGGCTGTATTTACATATTTAGGAATATATAAAAGTATATGTGTATATGTAAGTAACAATTTAAAAAATAAGACCATACATTTGAGAGAAAAGGGGGATAATATGGGGAGGGTCTGGAGAGATGAAAGGGAGCAAGGGAAATGATGTTATTATAATTTCAAAAAAAGAAAAATGTCATGGAAAAAATTAATCAAAAATGTGATGGAATAGAATTAGAGAAGGTATCTTCAAATCCTTTGTCTGTTAAATGAGTAATGTTCAGAATGTAGAGATTCAGCAGAACTCAACAAGAAGCAACCTACTTCAAAAAGGGGAAAGGGGCCCCACGAACTGGCCCACATCTATAATCCTAGTACTCAGGAGGCAAAGACAGGAGCATGGTCTCAAGTTCAAGGCCAAGCTGACATACATAGCAAGTTCCAAGCTAGCTAGTGCTATACACCAAGATCCTGTTTTAAAAGTGGGGGCACTTGAAAACACTTCAAAAAGAATATACAAATGCCTGCCTAGCAGTAGTTTTGGGTATGCTGACCTATGTGGTGGTTTGAATAGGAACGGCCCCCATCGACTCGTGTGTCTATAAAGACTAGCATTGCCTTTTCTTGTTGAAGTACTTGTGGCCTTGCTGTTGAAGTAGTGACAGGAAATGTGCCACTGTAGAGGCAGGCTTTGAAGTCTCCAATGCTCAAACTACACCATCTATGGCACACAGTTGCTTCTGACGCCTGCTGACCCGGGTATAGAACTCTCAGACCCTTCTTTAGCACCGAGTCTGCCTGCACTCTGCCATGCTTCCCACCATGGTGAGACTGGACTAAACCTCTGAAAATGTAAGCCAGCCCCAATTAACTATTTTCTTTTATGAGAGTTGCTATGATCATGGTGTCCCCACAGCACGAGGTACCCTAACTAGCACAATCTACTGCTACATCTCCAACTCTCCCCACCCAGTAACTGTCACCTTCCTCTCCACTTAACACAGTGATGTTTGGTGAGCTTCACCAGTTCACCAGTAACTGTCACCACTCTCCACTTAACACAGTGATGTTGGTAAGGTTCACCAGGACTTCATATCTCCTTGTGGATGAAGGATCCCCAGCCAGGCTGTACTCCAGCATTAGTGAGGTGGCAGCCTGGACATCTAGAGGTCAAGGACAATTGAGGAACAGATTGAGACAACAGCTCAAAACAAAGAAATCCTCTCTTCCACCTACTTTGAAATAAATACAAGCTCTTTTTTAGGTATATTCCTGTTCACTATTGTGACATTAAACACAAAATAAAAACCTTATCAAACTGTATTCCAATCTCAAGGCAGAACTTAGAACAATAACAAAAAAATTACAAAAGCAAATCTGTAAGAATACATGGAAATCCAAAATGTGTGTAACTGAACCATCACAGTCACAAAATATGGGAACAGATTAAACTTGACCGAGAAGCAAATCCACACTGCGGTTACCAACTTTTGCAACTTCCCAGGGACTGACAACTCAGTTATCTCAAATTTCCACAGAGAAAAAAAATTGACAAAAACAAAACAAAACAACAACAAAAAAACCCCACATTGCCATAAGCTTGCAACCATATCAAAGAAGGAACAGAATGTGCCCTGTGTTAAAGACCCACAGAGAAGCCTAACACAAACCCCAGATGACTCCGATAACTCAGTGAGTGAGTGCCTGCTCAGTAACAGGGGGGAGGAGGAGACACAAGTGCAGGGAAAGCCAGTATATTCAGTCCTGCAAAGTAGGACGGCAGGAAGAGCATCCGTGGGCTCTAGAAGTAGGCAAAGAATGCCTTTTTTTTTTAAACCTGAGTTTAAAAAAAATGCATAGAAGATCCTACCATACAAGAAAAGGAATATAAGATGTCAAGAAATGACATTTGAAAACCACACATCCAACAATCAACCAACATATCTAGAGTGTATACAGATCCTCAAATACACAAATAATGATGTGAAGATAAATTAAAATATGAATAGCCATTCCATTGAGGCAATTTATAAACAGAAAGCAAAGACAGAAAGACAGTGAGACAGATGGGTTAGGGTAAATGGGGAGAATGGGAGGGAACAATGGGGAATTGATATGTTCATATCGTATACCTGTGTTGCAGTAAAAGTAAAAAGAGGTGGAACTGGTTCCCGCGCATACCCTTTCAGTTGCCCCCTTGCTAGTGCTTGCTCTAGTGGGCCATTGGAACTAGCCCTAATTTATCTCAGAGGCTCCATGCTACCCCTGTTTACTTTCTGACCTGCTGTCTTCGAGCCATTCCAATGCAGCACCCTGTCAGGCTGCTTCGCCCTCGCTCAGAGCTCTCTTGGCTGGTTTCCATCACACCAGGCAGACACATTCCAATCCTGTGGTGCGTCCTGTGTGTCCTGCACAATACACTCTCTTGAACTCAATTAAATCGCCACGTGGGAAAAAAAACACATCATACAACATCCTCTGATCCAATTGATAAGATATAATTTGCCCATCTAGACAACACAAAATCCTGTATACATCCATCCCTTAAGAATAACAACTTGTAACTATGCGCAGGGGAGAATCTTACCATCTGCCACCATGCTCTCTCAGTTGCCTCTTCCTTCGCCTCCTCTGCCTCTCTAAAACTTTTCTCTAGTCCATTCTACCTTCTCGTCCAATGAGACTCTGTTCTACCTGCCTTCACCTGCATGATGACATCAACCTATATACATGTGTAAAATTTTCGTGAATAAAAAGATATACATCATCATCTTATTACATTCAGGTAAACAGGAACTAAAATAATAATAACATCACTAGGCAACTATCCCAACAACTAAAACAAAATATGTAACAAAATCATATGCTGGTCAGTATGTGAAGAAATGGTAATCGTATGAGGATATGTGAACTGGTAAGGAGATTACAGAAAGCAATTTAAAAATTTCTTCAAAAACAAAATATATACCTATCATGATGCCCATAAAAGGTACTTTTGCATATTAAACCAAGAAAATGAAAGACTATGTTCTTAACAAAAACTTAATTATAATAGCCCACAACTGGTTTATCTGTATCATAGAATGTTATACAGAAATAACATTTTAAAGTATCCAAAGATTCACACTTTTGATTACTTTTATATGACATGTTCAGGATAGGGAAGTCCTCAGAGAACAAAGCAGACTTAGCTCAGAAACAATTACTCCAAGTAATGAGAAGGGGAGATGGGAAGGAGGAAGAGAGGGAAGGATTGACCTACAGTCATGATAGACTTTTTAAAATCCCACTCATTCATGGGTTTAAAGTTGAAAAATAATCCTTAAAAAATACAAATTTATTATCTTCTTGATTTAACTTTTAGTTCATGTAAAAATTGTGAAGAAATGTTCAGTATTTAAACAACACATAGATGCATGCTCTCTCTAAGGAAAGCAAAGTGTCAGAGAAGAAAAATGCATTAGCGCAAATACGCAGGTATGACCTGCAATTTGTGACTAACATACTTTTACTGCCACAGTATTTATCCTAAAAAGTTATCCTATGACCCAAAATGTATCCAGACATAACACGATAAAAACATAACACGATAAAAACATAACACGATAAAAACACAGGTCCTTCTCTCCTGTCCTTCCCATACGTGATCCTGCACACAAACCATTTCCCTCCCTCTCCCCTCTCCCTCAGAGGTCAAGAATGGAATATAAGTATGTAGCAGTGGGGGATTGGGAACTAGGGGTAGCCACTAGAAAGTCCCAGATGCCAGGGAAGCAAGAGGCTCCCAGGAACCAAAAGGATGACAATAGCAGAAATACCCAACGAAGGGGAGAGAGAGCCTGTAGAGACCATATCCAGAGGCTAGACAAGGGCCGCCAGTTGAGGGATGGGGCCACCCTCCTATCTTAAAATTTTTAACCCAGAATTTTTCCTATCCAAAGGAAAGACAAGGGACAAAAATTGAAACAGAGACAGAAGGAAAGGCCATCCAGAAACTACCCCACCTGGGGATCCATTCGATCTGCAGACACCAAACCCATACACTATTGCTGATGCCAAGAAGCACTTGCAGACAGGAGCCTGGTATGGCTGTTCCCTGGGAGGTTTTACCAGCACCTGACCAATACAGATACGGATGCTCACAGCCAACCATCGGACTGAGCCCTAGGACAACAATGGAAGAGCTAAGAAAAGGACTGAAGGAGCTGAGGGGATTGCAACCTCATAGGAAGAACAATATCAACTAACTGGACCACCAAGAGCTCCCAGAGACTAAACCACCAACCAAAGAGTACACATGGAGGGACCCATGGCTCCAGCCACATATGTAGCAGAGGATGGCATTGTCTAGCATCAATGGGAGGAGAGGTCCTTGGTTCTATGAAGGCTTGATGTCCCATTATAGAGGGCTGCTAGAGGGGCAAATTGGGAGTGGGTTAGTGGGAAGAGGAGCACTCTCAGAAAGACAACGGGAAGCGGGGAGAGGGGGAGTGGGGGTGGGGGTTATGAAGGAAAAACCAGGAAGGTGGAATATCATTTGAAATGTAAACAAATAAAATGACTAATTAAAATAAATAAATAAAACAGGTTCTATAAAGAACATGTTAAAACAACAAAGAAATATTAGTGAGCCTTTCAAAAACATTTATCTGTCACAGAGGTTTCAGGAAGTAACATTTCATCATCATTAAGAACAAAAATACAAAATTTTACTGCATCGATGCAAATGTTTCTTAAACAACCACAGAAAAATTGCACATATTATGCAATGTTATCATGCATTTTTCTACCAAATAAATACTCATTGTCATTCACTAGACATTAGTGAATGTTTGCAAGAATCCTGACAATTTGATGGTAGACTATTTCTGTACAAGACAACCACCTCACAGCAGCCTTGCATTTCCTTAAAGCCTCATATAAAAAGCACCTGCCTAAAGTGAGTAATGGAGTCATATGTGCCCCACACTTAGGAACAGTGCATGTTCCACCCCAGTCTCCTCCCTTGTGGAGTATATCTCACCTTATATTATACAGCACATTATCAGTGAACATAAAGACTCTCTGACTAGACCTTTGGACTGCCTAAGTACTTTTTCCCCCTGCCCTATAAAATATATTTACTTTGTTTAGGAAATCAAATGTAAAAATATATATAATTTTTTTTTCTGGAGCTGAGGACCAAACCCAGGCCCTTGCACTTGGTAGGCAAGTGCTCTACCACTGAGCTAAATCCCCAACCCCATAAAAATACTTTATTATGGTGATTTTGCTTTCTTAATGAATATACAGCTCGTATATTGTGATGAGTATATTTAAATGCAATGCTGAGATAGAAAAAATATGAGATTCTAATTGAAAACTGCTATAATAAGCGTTTGTTCAGAACACAAGCAGAGCCTGTGAGAGTCACTGTCCACACCCAGAACTACGGACACCCGGGAAAGCAGCAGAGTTAAGTGGACATTCACCCAGGATGGCCTGGGCACAGAGGGAGCCATCACTCCAACTGGCAATGCCATACAAACTCAAACCCCCCAAAACATTTCCAAAGAAAAGTATCTCAGTTATTGCAAAGACCATCTAAAATTAAGGAATAAAGGATATTTCCAGTGTAATGGTGACATACGTAGTAGATTGTTTTACAGCTCAGACAAACCTTAAGATCAAGTACACTAATAAAGTCTGAACGTAATTACAGAAATGGAAAAATAAAACTTATAAAATGATAACTTACTAATACCATAACATCTATTTTACCGTATTAGAAAGAATGTAAGATAAAACCAACAACATGAAGTATAAGGTCAAGGCTCCATACTACCCCCTGCTGGTGCCCTCCTTATTAACCTCCAATACTTCAGTACCACAGAACAAGTAGTGATTAACTCACTAAACAAGGTAAGACACCCACAACAGATGCTGAAGAGCTATGAACAATACACACATTAAATAGATAAATATATTAGGCATGAAATAAAAGATGGGGAAATCTAGCATATTCATAAATATAGTATATCAAGAACAAAAAATGAAATCCAGGAATGTACAAAGCTTTACTTAAAAGAGGTCAGTCTACAGTGTGGGCCGGCAAACATTATTTTCTAGTGAACTAAAGTAATGTTTTAGGATTTGCACTATGTAGAGTTTCTGTTATATTTATTCAAGTCTAATACTGTCACACAAAGAAGCTTCAGAACTTTTTTTTTTCCTTTTTGCTCCAGGAACAAAAAAACAAAAAAACAAAAACAGGTTGATGGGTTGGGTCTAAGGCTGGGCCACTTGTGTCCTAATGTGGTCAGTCTCTATCTTAGTGCACATGAAATCAGTGCTGCTACTGCTAGTGGTAGTGGTCAGTTTCTAGAGGAACGGAGAGATCGGTCTGTAAGTAAGGCAAGCATGAGAAACAAAGTTTAATCTCCAATTGAAAAAAAAAAAATACAAGGACTGCATGTAAGTCTGTAACCCAGCACTGGGAACAGAGAGAGCCCTGACCAGGAACTCTCTGGCCAGCCAGTCTGGTAATGGCAAATGTGAAGTTTAGTGAGAGATCCTGTCTCAACAAGCAAGGTGGTAAGCAATGGAGAAAGACACCCATGTCTTCTTTCTGGACCTGTTTCCGCACACACAAGCACCAGAATGGGCACATACTCAAACACACACACACACACACACACACACACACACACACACACACACACACAACACAGTAACAATCTTACTCACACAATGAATTAGGGGGAGTAGTGGAAGGGAGGGCAAGGGAAGACATCAACATCAAGGTTGAGAGACTCCAAAACAAGAGGCCCGTGTAGTGTTTGCGCATTAATGTATATGACAACCCTTGCCAGACATTAGATAAAATTCTTTATATAACTTTTAAAATATAATATAAACAAAGACTTAGATAAATGGTTCTATGGTCATTAAAAAACTAAGAGTCGATTAACAAATTTCCCAAAACCACATAATATTAACAAAACCAGAAACGGACTTCACGCAAAACGGTGCTTTTAAATATTATATATAAATATTCATTATCTATAATAATTATAATATTAAATTATTAGAAGTAAAAGAATAAAATGGATAAAACAACACATTCTCACTTAGAGTTGTGAACAGACACAGAGCCACACATGAGTTCTGGACAATAACAACATGGGCTAGTGCTTTACTTTCTATGTAGCATACAGACATGCATGCATGCATGAGTGAATGAATGAATGAATGTGTTCATGGCATGTGTATTTTAAACAATTATATGTATGCGTGGGTGTACATAAGAGCATGTATATATTGTTTGGCAATTTTCAATTCTGAGATGCAGAGACTACGAAGCAAATTTCTTCATCCTTCTTTGTGTAGGCAGTCTGTACTTATGTAGCCTAATACTGGTAATTAATACTTTGCCGATTTGGGAGTCTCATAATAAAATCAATATTAAATTTTATAAATACCTAGGTGTGACAAAATGCCTTTAATCCCAGCATGAAGGGGGCAGGAGAAGACAGATCTCTGAATTCAAGGCTAGCTGAGGCTACAGAGCAGTTTCCAGGACAGTCAAGGCTACACAGAGAAAACCTGTTTTGAAAAAGATATAGATATAGATATAGATATAGATATAGATATAGATAGATAGATAGATAGATAGATAGATAGATAGATAGATAGATAGATAGATGTGTGCGTATGTATATATATGTGTGTGTGTATGCATGCATATATATGTAAATGATGGATTGTCTCAATATTAATACTATTATAGAAGAATCTTGTAAAGTGTAACTATCTTAATGAACAACAAAAAAAACAGAGACATTTTTAGATATATATATTCTAGAAGTTTTGCTTTATGCAAATTATTTTTTAAGTATTGTATACAGATATTCTGAAATGTGTGAGGTAACAAACACACACTAATTTTAAATATCTTATGAAAGATTCACACAAAAAAACTAAACAATGTCTGACAATAGCAAACTCCAACATCTATGAAATAACAAACTCAAAACTAAATACTTTTCATAAAATTGCCCCATTCTGGCTTCATGGTTTTTTAAATAGGAGTAATTCTTAATGTAACTTATTACAATTTTAGAGTATCAAAGAATCATTTTATAGCCTGCATTAATTTGTGAGATAACAGTTTCGATGAATACCAGTTATATTTTCTGGAAAAGCAAATGTTTTATTTACTGATCTGATTTTCTCTTTCATCTTGTCTCCAGTTTCTGTGTAGATTTATAATGTTCATTGTTTTAAATTTTAACAAATCATCTAATGGCAGAAAGGAAAATATGTTAACCTTGGAATTATTTGCAGTTGGAGAAATCCCTTTTGTCTGGCCCATACAGGGCCTGCAAGGCCTGCAATCTGTTTTAAACACAGATTGTCTGCCTTTCGTCTGACAGCCACCAAGCTGCACAAATTACTTTCTGCCTGCTCACCTGTTTGCAGCTGCGTCTGTAAGCTAAAGATTCTGCAGTTTGACTTGAGCAACCACTTCAGGATTGATGACATGTGCTGCTGATAAAGTGAGCAATTTGAAGAAATTACTGGCTATAGCTATTGAAAGACATCTGTGCAGGAGCTGAGAACTAGAAGCCTTCAGTCATGTGCTTGCAGCCTGCAGTGGTCGAAACAGTGTTTGAAGTAATATCCTACAAAGGCAGTCGGCCCTGACACTAAATAACTACACAATATATGGAACAGAATCTCTCAAATGAGTAGTAAAAGCTTCTGTCTTTTCACTGTAAAAAAACGGGATTTGGTTCCTTCTTTAAAATATTCTTAGGAAGTGAGGCCTGATAATAGTCAGGCACTTGTTTTTCCATCCTCAAGCCAGTTGGCGTCTCTCACTTCCTTTGTAGAGAAACTCAGCACTCACTGACCGCATCCTACCTGTGTCAAACATTACCTGTAAAAAGGTTCTTTGTTCATTTTTCAAATATTCAAAACAATTATTAAGCTGCAATTACTGTTCCACTCTCTGGTGGAAAAACTGAAGCAAACTAAAGTTTAAAGAGCCTATCCTCATGTCACATGGGCACACCATAAGCACGCATATACGCCTAGTCCACACTGCATTACATGATAAAGTATACGCTCTGTGAGAGACACCGCATAACTCAGCTCAGACATCAGGACATAAAGTTCCACTCCATCTTTCTATCTCACTACACAAACTTGCTTCAGATCAAACTGTCAACATGAATTGAGAAAACTGATTTAGTCAAAATCAAACTTTTAAGGTTCATTTATAATGCTAAAAGTTCAAGCTCTTCACTTACTTGCTGAAAGTCGATGAAAATATTTCAGGTGAAATCACTTTTTAAATTATATATTTATAATGATATTTATATATCATTTTATATAGAAAAATATACCATACATAATGATGAAAAAGACACCATGCTAGCAAAAAAAAAAAATACTATTCAAATGATTGCATAAAATATTTACAAGTTTGATTTTGTCAATAAAAATAGTAGTTAGAAACATACAAACTATTAGAGAAATAAAATAATAATTTTAAGTTATAGCCTGCATTAATTGCATAAATCCATAAATATGCATAAATCCATAAAAATGAAAATTATATAAAATTCAGAGAAATCAACTAATAATACATAGTTAGCTACATGTTTAATCCAAGTGTTTCAAACTCTAAACAGGAGTTAAAATTATAGGCTAACACATTTTATGTTATTGAGGTAAATTCTAAAATCCCTTGCTTCTACTTGCAAATGTCAAGAATTCTTAATTTATGCACATTTCAAATATAATAAAATCTAATATTTTAAATAATTTAACATATCTAACTAATAACAGAAGGCAATTCCCCTGTAAAATATTAATTGACTGGAGAGCAAGAGCAGATTTTAGGAAGTATGACTGCAGAGACAGAGACAGCTTCAAATAAGTTACGTAAGAGATAAAAAAGTATCTATCTAATTTCCAAATATTAATTTCAAGACCTATTTCCATACAACTGTTAGTTCTTCTTTAGTGTAGACACACTAAATAAAGCATGCTTCTTCATTTAGTTGGAGAAAATATGTTAACAGAAATGTTTACTATCTCTTTCAAAGGTTTGATTAATTAGTTGGTTTTACTATGAGTTTATGTAGGTTATAAATTTATCATAAACGTAGAAAACACTATTCCTAGTATTTATAATGACTGAAATCTCTATCATAACTAATTTGAATACATTTAGTAAAACTGTCAAGAACTATCAGTTCAATTTTTTAAATTAAACATACTGTTAAAAAAAAATAAAGTCAAAGACTCCATGCTAAGTAGCTATCATAAATTTGAGTTTCACACTCTAGTCTATATAATTTGAAGTCAACACAGAGCAAACTTGTGCTAGCCACAAAAGAGGATACACATCATTAATGGTTATAATAAAGCAAAAGTGTGTTTATTTACATAATGGTGTAGCAATACCATTCTCATTATGTTACTATCCTCTATTCTCTCATGCCCTGCATTCAAAATTTTAATAGCAGCTTTTATTTTGAAAGACCTAAGTTGTAAGAACATTCACACCACTTCATAACTTTGCCTCAAAGTACATAGAAGCAAATTAGACTTCATTTGGTATAAAATCAGTTGGCACTTTTACATCTGTGCATGCAACATAAATACACCAGCTGGCATCTCAAGCACACACACATATGGACTTCAAAACAGAAATTTCCTTATTTGCAGCACTGCCAGGGTAATTTTGTATCCTCTGCACACTGCAGCTATTTGTCAGGGCCCTGCAGGTGTGCAATGCACATAAACACACAGCTGCGGTCCAGCAAGCCAAGTGTTCCATCAAACACATAAAGGGAGATCTCAGCAGTTGAATTAGTCATCCGTAGAACAGGTCCAGGGAGAACAATATGGGTTCGTATTTTTGGAAAAAATCGTGGATAGAAAATTTATGATTATGCTCATTGTACAAAATAACTGAGGGATTGAATCACTTTTAAAATAACATGTGCTTACACAGTCTTTGTCAGGATGACTGAAGAAAAGTTAAGTTTGTTTTTACTTTTAAATATAATGAAAGTTATATATAAATTTAAATGCAAAATGTGAAAAGCTTTAAAAGTTAGATTTGTTAATAGAATTTACATCGTGGTTATATTTATAAAATTACAAATCATAAAAACTGTATCTTAAAGTAGTTACCAGTTATACATTTAGCTGTATAATAGTTAAAATTTTGCTTTTCTATTTATATTTTAAATGAAATTTCTAGTGAAAGATAGTAATGCCTAAAAATTATACATTAGGCAACTTTTAACTACCCTAAAATAACTGCTTTATTAAACTGTAAAACCTATTATAACACTGAATTCTCAAATGTGATATACAAGTATATTGGCCTAAATTGGTTAGGGAAATATATGAAAATTCACCATCATGTGAAAGTCTCCGACCTAATTGACCCTGACCTTATTAATACTGTCTTTAAAATTTCTGTTGAGAACTTCAGGCAATCAATAATTACGAGTAACTACAAAATGCTCACAGTCCACCTGGCAGTTGACAAAACATGAAAGATAACTTAGAAAATGAGCTTGAATGCATTATGTCTAATATACTAATCTTCACTGAACTTGAGGTCAAAGAGTTAGTAATCAAGAAATAGCAGTCTGTCACATAAGGGAATTTGTGCTTTCCGCTTTCCGGAATGTACAAAACTTCTTCAAGATTACTCAAGTCGGATACAAACCTCCCATCAGGAAGCCTACTCAGTACTACTTTATTTTATTGTCCTATCAACCTATTACCTAAAGCAGGAAAGGAGTAAGTAAATGAGGATAAAGGAATGAATACTTATGATTATTTAATTTCATTTAAAGTAAATTATTATAGATCTTATTTTATTGATTTTGTCTAGATAGAAACAGGAAATACCTGAATTTAATTTGGATTCCTGTATTAGTGATGCATCCCTATGATAAGATTCCCAAGTGTATAAAACTTCAATTCTGAAATGCTTCAGGTTAGACCTAGTTGGAGACTTCACCTCAGAATATCTAACTACAATTCTGTCATAAGACATGGGTGTCCTTTGCAACAAAGTATCTCATTTCAGAAAAAATGCCAAATGTTGAGAAAAAGAATACCATGTTTCTTAATTTCTACAGTAAAATACATTTTATAACAAATTAGTTTTAAGATTTATTTTTATTACCTATATGTAAGTGAATATATTCGTGTTATACCTATATGAGATATGCCTACTGTGTCTAACTGTCAAAGAAGAGCAAATGAGGCTGTCAGGACTCCTGGAATTAGAGGTGCAGATGGTTGTAAGCTGTCCAGTATGGGTGTTGGAAACTGAACTCAAACCCCCTAAAAGAGGAGCAACTGCTCTTAACTAATGAGTCATCTCTCCCTTTAAAAGCAAGTATGAATTAAAGTTATCTGTTATTTATTCTTATATTAATATTATTTTAGTGTTGCAATTCTGTGAATTTTATGTACAATGTCCTAACTACTTGGTTCTCTGTCTCTGAAGCTGCAGTCAGTCAAATAGGTGGATAAGTCTGGAATCATGGGAAATCCTAACTGAACAAGTACTTCTGATACCTCTGCTAGAATAGGTGGAATATCTGGATATTCTCAAAATACAGCATCCAAGTCTAGGCAGAAACCTCTAATAATCCAGCCTTGGGGAAAAAAATAGTATCAGCTTCCCCACAATCTACTAGTGAGAACCTATCACAGGAACAGCCCAAATGTAAGGGAAGGCCCAAAGAAGAACAAAATTACTAAGAAGTTTGACTTGAGGTCGTCAGGGTTCTAGGTGGGGTGCTACCCATTTCACCATAATAGAGTCCTTTGTAAGTAACTAGAGAGTGCTCAACCCCACGTGAGACATCTCTCTCATCTCTCCATGGCTCAGGGAACACAGCAGAAGAGGGAACGGAAAGAATGAAAGAGCTAGAGGTAGGGAAGAACTGCTGTAAGTGTGTCTTCCGGCCAGGCCACAGCCACTACACGCATGAACTCGCTTGCAGAGGTGGTGATCTGCATAAACCTATACAGGGCCTTCTCTAGTTTGCCATGCATGTGTGAGTTAGTCCCAGGGCATATCCCTTAACTGAGGAACGATGGATAGCTAAGAGACACAAGGAGGGGCCCACGCTCTAGGAAACAGCCCCTGACTCTTGCTCAGGCGTACTTAAATTTGGTGTGTCAAAAACAACGAATATCAAAGTAAGAGACATCTTGTTGGAAAGAAGGGTTTCAATAGGAGGTAAAAGAAATATAAAAAGTATTTATTTTCTGTACATTCAAAGATAAACTCAATACAACCCACATGTGTTTATGCTTATAACCATAAAAATAGGGGAAAAGGAAATTAAAAACAAAATCTTGAATATTCACATATGATGTGAACATATATAAATTTATTTTAACTTCATAGATAAAAAGCAAAGTAAATGCATACACAGAATCAGAGAATAATTAAAATTAAAAAGATCATTATCCATGAAAAATTATTTGGAGAAATCTACCACATCCCAAAGACCTTTGAATAGGCTATTCTTTTAAAAATCTCATATATATCATATATAAATTATATTAAATAATATTATGATTAATAATGTGATTTTAAAAGATCTCTAAAAGAACCAGTGAGATTGTTCATCAGGTACAGGTACCTCCCATCAACTTGATGGCCTGAGTTTGATCCCCAGGACCCATATGGTGGAGGAAGAAAGCCAACTTCTACAGTAGTTCTCTGACCTCCACATGCATGCCATGACACACATGTGACCATACACAAATATACACAGTTCCTGGAGGTAAACTGCAGAGACCAAAGTGCGCTTTCAGAACAGTCAGCACTGGTGAAATGACAGCAACATGAAAGCACACTGCGTGAAAACTCTGAGACAACCACTGAGACTGCCGAGACACACAGGCATTCACAGTAACAGTATTTATTTTAATCAACTCATGATCGTTTTAATAAACTTCATGAACTCAGTAACATACCATCCACATAACTAAGAATTCAAAATTCTTAACAAAAATGCATAAAATTGTTCCAAGAACTTCAGACTACTACAGTATATGTCAGTCCTGACACTGAGTAGTCAGGAGAGTTATGATACAAACCATTTGTATTGTTCATTAACCATACAGGCAATGGTGGTAAACTGCCTTCTCAACATTTATGTTACTATCTGCAGACAATGCTGCCCTCAGCCTTCAACACAGAAGCTCCTCTTCACAGTGAGCAAGTGGGAGTGCAGAGACTACTGGCTGCTTAATGTACTGAGAAAAGGGCATGGTTGGTGCTCAGCCCTAAGCAGGACATTTATAAGACCTTCTCTCCAAAGTTTATAGAGATCCCAGACAAATAATACAAAGAATGCTAAGACCCTGAGAACGGGGAGAATGGTAGCAGGATACTGTCCTCTAAGCATGAGAGCCACTACAACCAAAACCATAGAGCAGCTATGGTTTCCTGCACTAGCACTGCATAAGCCCAGCTCTATCAACATTCAGTCAACGATGGCGGACCTTAGCATAGAGCCCACTCCTCCCTGCTCACTACTGAAGAATGCTGGGAAAGGATGAATCACCATCTACAGAAGCAATATGTACCCACTGGTGAAACCACCAACCACACTAGATAGCTCAATATTCACAGTCACAGAAGCCACCAAGTTAATAAATTTAGTGGGTAAGAAAATGAAATAAAGTCGTGACCTGTAGTGAGAATGGGGTGGGGCTGACAAGGGCAAAACTCTTATCAATTGTTATGGAACAGCAAACTTCTACCACATGATATGTTATGCTTAGGATACAATGCTATTTATTCTCAGTACCAGTTGGTCACTGACCACGCAGGAATAACTGTCAGACTTTTTCCCCTGAAAAGTTGCATAGCCTTTAGATAGCTGGTCAATAACTGACAATATTGAAAAGAAACATTTGAATATGTGAATTGTTTTAGTTTTCACATCAAATAAATCTTTCTAATATAGATTTTACTACAGACTAACATCATTCAACTTTTTTATTCCACAAAAGGAGTGACAAAACACATAAAAAAAAAAAGACTTCCTACAAAAGTGAGCTATTTTTATGTATCAATGGTCTGAGTGAACGCAGCCTTCACAACTGAACTAAGCACTGTCCTTGGTGAGACTATATACAGAGTAACATGAGCACTTAACCATCTAAAACTAGGAGACACTACAACAGACATCTGCTCTTGCAAAGCATGTTTTTGTGCTTATTAATTATGCACAGTTATTTTACCATAGCTATCTTACATTAACATAAAGATTAATGACTAAATAAAGGATTTTAATAAAACACAATAAATACTATGAAAATCGTAGTACAAGATGTACAAAACTATAATGAAAGGAGCTCTTGTAGATCCTCAAAAAAAAAAAAAAATGGTATGAAAGGGTATTTTTTAATGCCAACCAGAAAAAAAATGTGAAGAAAGAGTGATCTAAAGTACTGTAAGCAAAGGCCCACCACGAGGAAAAACCTATGAAGGCCAACTAACAGGACAGCTAGGTAGGAACAAGGCCAACACTGGGAAGGATGAGGACAACTGAGAGCAGGGAAAGCAAGAGGCATTAAGACTTCTGGGAAGAGGCTGGCTACTCCCTGAGACTGGGGAGGTAGTTGTGATGAAAGCTCAGAGACTGTCCTCCTCCCACATAAATGTTAGGCAAGCATAAAAGCCCACCCGCCATCCCAGTGCCTGCCATCCCAGTGCCTGCCATCCCAGTGCCTGCCATCCCAGTGCCTTCTATCCCAGTGCCTGCTATCCCAGTGCCTTCTATCCCAGTGCCTGCTATCCCAGTGCCTGTTATCCCAGTGCCTGCTATCCCAGTGCCTGCCATCCCAGTGCCTGCCATCCCAGTGCCTGTTATCCCAGTGCTGCCATCCCAGTGCCTGCCATCCCAGTGCCTTCTATCCCAGTGCCTGCTATCCCAGTGCCTGCTATCCCAGTGCCTGCCATCCCAGTGCCTGCCATCCCAGTGCCTGCCATCCCAGTGCCTGTTATCCCAGTGCCTGCCATCCCAGTGCCTGCCATCCCAGTGCCTGCCATCCCAGTGCCTGCCATCCCAGTGCCTGCCATCCCAGTGCCTGCCATCCCAGTGCCTGCCATCCCAGTGCCTGCTATCCCAGTGCATGGTATCCCAGTGCCTGCTATCCCAGTGCATGATATTCTAGTGCCTGCCATCCCAGTGCATGGTATCCCAGTGCCTGCTATCCCAGTGCATGATATTCCAGTGCATTGTATCCTAGTGCATGGAAGGCAGAGGACATCCTCAATGCAAAGTGGCTAGGAAAATTAACTCTATCTGTGAGCTCTAAGTTCAACTAAGACCCTTCCTCAATAAATTAAGTAGAGATCAATCAAGAAAGTCACCAGACATAAAGAAGTATCTAAGTAACTACAAACTGTACTTGTGATAGAGAAAAACAGTGCAAAGATTCCTCCATCTTGAATTCTTGCTGAGGACATCACGAAATTTGCAGGAAAATAGATGGAACTAGAAAATATCATCCTGACTGAGCTAACCCAGACCCAGAAAGCCATACATGGGATGTACTCACTTATAAGTGGATATTAGCCCTAAAGTATAAGATAGCCATGTTACAATTCACAGTGTCAAAGAAACTAAGTAACAAGAAGGGAAAAATGGAAGAAATTTGAATCTCTTTCAGGAGGGGAAATATAATAGACATCAGAAATGGATGCTGGGAGGGAAATGGGAAGAGGATGGAATGGGGAGAGGAACAGGAGGGATTGAGTATAGGAAGGACTGAGGGAGGGAAGGAGGGAAGAGAGGGCGAAACTGAGACAGAGAGTGAGAGCTGAGAGAGAGAGACAGAGACAGAGACAGAGACACAGAGACAGAGAGAGACTGAGAGAGATGGAGAAAGAGAAAACTGAGAGAGAGAAGGGGTGGTGGCACATCAGGACAGCTCTGGGATGAACCAGAAACCAAGAACAAAGGAAACTCCCAGGAACCAATGAGGGTGATGGGAGTTAAGAATCCTAGCAACAGGGGATATGGACCCTAAAACAGCCCTCCTCTAAGACTTCCAATGGAGGGATGAAGACAAACCAACCAACAAAACCTCCGACACAACATTTGTCTTGTCTACAAGACACTCAGGAATAAAGATGGAGCAGAAATCCAGAGACTGTCCAAGCAATGAATGACCCAAGCCATCCTATCCCATCCCACGATAGACAGCCAAGCCCTGTGTAACTGTCCTCTGAACGGCTTCACCCAGTAGCTGATGGAAACAGATGCAGAGACATACAGTCAAACGTTAGGCAGGGAATCTTGGGAAACAGGGGGAGGAAGGATTGAAGGAATTGTACAGGTCAAGGACACCACAAGAAAAACCTACAGAATCAACTAATCTGGGCCTATAGGGGCTCACAGAGATTGAACCACCAACCAAAGAGAAGGCATGGGACAGATCTAGGACCCCTACACTTATGTAACTGATGTTCAGCTTGGCCTTCATATGGCAAAGGGCACACATATTTGTAAAAAAAAAAAAAATTCTAAAGCTTAAATCATATGTTGAACCTGATACATTAATAGTAGGAAATTTCAATACCAGCTCTTATTTTATGATAAATAGGTCATCTAGACAAAAGCAGAGAGATAATGAAGCTAACAGATTATCAACCAAATAAATCTAATACAAACCTACAAAACATTTAATGCAAACATAAGAGCATATACCTTCTTCTCAGCACATCATGGAACTTTCTCCAAAAATGACCACATACTTGGTCACATAGCAAGACTCAACAGCTACAACTGAAATATTACAACTGAAATAACCCCTGTATCATATCATACCATCATGGATTAAAGCTGACCTTCAACAACAACAACAGGAAAACAGAAAGCCTACAAATTCATGGAAACTGAGTAACTCTCTACTGAACGACTACTGGGTCAGGGAGAAAAAATAAAGAAATTAAGACTTCCTAGAATTTAATGAAATATACCTGTGATGGTTTGCATATGCTTGGCCCAGGGAGTAGCACTATTAGAAGATGTGGCCTTGTTGGAGGAAGTGTGTCACTGTGGGGGTGGGCTTAGAGACCCTCCTCCTAGCTGTCTGGGGGATGTTCCTGGCTTCCTTCAGGTGAAGATGTAGAACTCAGCTCCTCCTGCACCATGTCTGCCTGGATGCTGTGATGCTGCCATGCTTCCAACCTGATGATAATGGACCGAACTTCTGAACCTGTAAGCCAGCCCCAATTAAATGCTATCCTTTATAAAACTCACATTGGTCATGGTGTCTGTTCACAGCAGTAAGACCTTAACTAAGACAATACCCAAACTTATTGGACACATTGAAAGCAGTGCTAAGAGTAAAGTTCAAAGCACTAAGTGTCTCCATAAAGAAAATAGAGAGATCTCATAGTATTAATTCTAGAACTAAAAGAAGCAAATATATGCAAAAGAGTAGGTGGCAGGAAATAAACTGAAGGCAGAAGTCAACAGAAGAGGAGTAAAGAAAGCAATCAAAGAATCAATGAAATGAGAGTTTACTCATTGAAAAAAATCAAAAAGACAGACAAACTCTTATTCCAACTACTGAAAAGAGAGAATATCTAAATTAACAAAATCAGAAACGAAAGGGGGGCATAAAAACAGACACACAGGAAATCCAAAGACTTACTTCCAAAACATGTACTCAACAAAATTGGAAAATCTAAAAGAAATGAACGATTTTCTTGATAGATTTCACTTACCAAAGTCAAATCAAGATCAGATAAAGAATTTAAATAGACCTGTAACTACCAAGAAATAGATGCAGTCATTAAAAGTCTCCCAACCAAAAAAGTTCAGGGCCAGATGGTTTTAGCACAGAATTCTACAAGACTTTCAAGGGAAAACTAATACTAATTGCTCAAATTATTCCACAAAATAAAAAAAAAAAAAACCTTGTCAAATTCATGTAAGGAAGCCATAGTTACCCTGATATCCAAACCACACAAAAAACTCAACAAACAAAATTACAACCAATTTCCATCATGAACACTGAAGCAAAAATATTCCATAAAATACTTGCATACTGAATCTAAGAACACATCAAAAAGATCCAGTGGATTTCATCCCAGAGATGCAAGGATGGTTTAACTTCTGAAAATCTGCCAACATGATCCACCATATAAACAAACTGAAAGAAAAAAGCCACATCATCATCTTATTATAGATGGTGAGAAAGCCTTTGACAAAATCCAACACTCCTTCATGATAATAGTGTTGAAGAGATTAGGGATGCAAGGCATATACCTAAACATAACAAAGACAACTTACAGCAAGCCAATAGCCAACATCAAATTAAATGCAAAGAAACATAAAGCAGAAATTCTAGCTAGAGCACTAAAACAGCTAAAGATCAAGGAGATACAAATTGGAAAGGAAGAAGTCAAGGCATCAGTATTAGCAGATGATATGACAGTGTACATAACCACTACCAATATTCTACCATGGAATTCAACAGCAGATGAACACCTTCAGCAAAGTGTCTCAATACAAAGTTAGCTCAAAAAAAAAAAAAGTCAGTAGCCTTCCTATATATAAATGATAAGTGGGCTAAGACATAATTCAAAGAAGCAGCATCTTTAACAATAGCCACAGATAATGGAAAAAAATCTTGGGGTAACTCTAACAATGCAAGTGAAGGAGCTGTGTGATAAAAACTTCAAGTCTTTGAAGAAAGGTATTAAAGAAGCTATCAGAAGATGGAAAGATCACCCAGGTTCATACAAAGTAGGATTAACATAGTAAAAATGATCATCTTACAAAAAGTAATCTATGGATTCAACACAATCCCCATCAAAATTCCAACACAAATCTTTAAAGACCTGTAAGAAAAATACCCAACTTTATATGGAAAAATAAAAAACCCAGGATATGTAAAATAATTCTGTATAGAAAATGAACTTTCGGAGGTATTCCCATTCCTGACTTCAAACTGTACTTGAATGGGTTAGATCCAAAATACAAGTGACAGTTCATGCTGGTAAGGATGGGGAGCAAGGGGAACACCCCTCCATTGTTGATAGGAGTGAAAACTTGCACAGACACTTTAGAAATCAGTATTTTACTTTCAGGGAGTTCAATTGTGTAAAAGCCTCCAGCTCTATACAATTGTCTCAGATTTCTTGATTAAGGAATAACCCCTCTGGGGAAACTCACAGTCTAGTCTGGGTGATGCTGACAGAAGTGACTACATAGTTCTACCAATGTAGATCTCCCCCATCCCCTTTGCTTTAGAGTTCTTACCTGGCTAACACAGACTGGTTTGTCACACTGGTTTCAAAGCACCATCACTCTATTTCTGAAACAATGGCTAGCTTTCTCTTCCTGGGAGTGTTACTTTCCAGGTTGAAATGGATTGTAATCCCATCTCAATATATGTTTTTTAGGAATCCAGAATCCAGTTTCAAATAACCAGTTTTTACATCTACAAATAAAAAGTTAATTCTTTACTCATGTTCCATGATAGCTCTTATTTGATGCCTATGTGAGTCTGTCTCTTTCTTTGTCTCTCTAGGAACTGTTCTTTTCTTTGGCTTCCTTCTGAAGGTTTAGCAGGAGTTAACACACTATTATTCAGTGCCTAATGTGCCAGTTTCCATGTTAATGATGTCACTCAGACGACTTGTGTTTCATATTTATAAGTTCAATGCTTTACAATACAGCAGATCAAAATAAAATATTCTGCTGGGCACAGTCCTTCACTTTCACAATACAACCACTTGAGAGACTGAAACAGGAGGCCATCCATAACTCTAAAGCTTGGGCTGCAGTGTGAGGTATGACCTCAGAAGGAAGGGAAGGAAGGGGGGGAGGGGGGAGGGAGGGAGGAAAAAAAAGGAGGGGGGGGAGGAAGGGGAAGAAGGGAGGAAGGGGGGGGGGGGGAGGGGGGGGGAGGGGGAGGGAGAGGGGGGGGGAGGGAGGGAGGAAGGAGGGAAATTCCATAATTTTTTGAGAAAGAAACAATTAAGAGTGAATTTATTCTTGTAAACATGATTTTTACATGAATATATTTTACCAGTGAGATTGAATAACTGTGGTTAACATATTTAAGCCCCAACCACTCACGTGCTCTAAATATAATTTTATTCTTCTTAAGGAAGAACATTCAATCTGTTTAAAAAGAGGTAGTTATTTCTGTTTACTTTGAAAGCTACTTGACAATTTGGAAGCTTATTCATTTGGGACTCTTTAGAATACTTCCTCACAAATAACATATTAGTTACCAAGGAAAAGGGAGCACTGGTTTTTAAAACTCATTAAATTTCTTTTCAACTTCATATGACCAGTAAGAACTCAATTACACACCCCTAGAACAAAAATCAGGCCAGAAATCTTTAGTATATAAGCATAAAATAAAAGTAATTCATGGAACACCTACACCCAGAGAGAATAAAGCATGTAACAGAAAAGCCTTGATAAATGAGAAAATTCAACTGCATGAATAGTTTAACACTACCAGTCAAGCCGTACTTTAAAAAATGGTGACCTAAAACGGACCCAGTAGAATATCTACTACACACACACACACACACACACACTCACACGCACTGACACACTCACATGCACTCACACATTCACACACATTCTCTCTCACACACACACCCACTCACACACACAAACACACTCACACACTCAACACACGCTCACACACATACGTGCCCCCACACACACACACAGACGAACCACAGACTAGGTGAGCCACTATTGTAAAGGCAGGTCAGGTGCCCCGCAGGAAATAAGCGTGGGAATAGGTCCAAGGGAGAAAGTGGCTTGGCTCCACACCTTTAAAACTGCCTACAGCAAGCATCAAAACATAAAATAAAATAAGTCCCCTGGGTGTGGGTGAACAGCATGGAGCTACAACTTAAACACTGGGTCATCAGTGTTAAGGGCTGAGGCGATGCACTGCTCACTGCAGTACGGAACCGTGTAACAGTACCGCCCACAGTACAAAGAGCTCTTATGTGGACATCACGGACAAAGAAACTCTACAATCACTCAGTTAGATCTGAGTAGTAAACTATGAAGTATAACAGAACAAAATGTAATATAAAAATATTTAAAAAGACCATTCACTCATCATAAAAGAAGACCTAAACTCTGTTCAGTATCTGTTGATATTTTTAACAAAACAACTAATTTTTACTACTAATTAACTTTTACTAATGTTTCATTATTAAAATCTGATCCTAACTTTAAAAAAATAGTCCTTTGCTGTAAGGAATTAAAAATTGAAATACAAAATTAACGTGAGAAAATGGGCATTTTTACAGGTAAGGAAACCATTGCCAAAATATATATATATATATATATATATATATATATATATATATATACATATATATATACATATATATATATGTAATCTTTTTAACCTTATGGCACTAGAGCAAGTTGAAGATGCATCCATATGGTCCTTATATTTTAAAAAATAGCTCTAATTAGAACAATAAATGCACAAATTATATTATGGATATTATTGCTAGTCAAAGCTCTTGGGCAAACTCCTTTGAAATTAACCCAGAAGATAATACGAAGGAGGAAAAGCTGAATCAGACATGTTGCTGTTGGCTTACAGAGAGCCCAAGCATGGCGCTATCTAGAAGTATAACTAATTACAAAAAATCCAAACATTTGAGCAAAGAATGCTATTTAAGGTTGGCAAATTAATTAAATAGAAAATGTTCCCAACATCTACCAACTTGGTTTCTGAAACCTCTCTTGCTATACTTTGAGTAACTGATATTAACAATTATTACTTAAAAAACAAAACCCAGAGATCGTAAAAACTATCATTTCCCAGTATTTCTACTTACTAGAATTTTTCAAGAAAATACAATTTTAAAATATTGACATGCAGGGAGATAAAAAATGTTTCGCCTAATAGTGGAATGATATTACATAATTATATTAAAATATTTCGATCCCATACACTATAATACTTGGCATAACAGAAGGTCCACGCTCACCATGCACATAGAGGGAGCCATACTGAAGAACGCAACAAGAATTCTGTTGGAGAATTTTCACTAAGGCTGCAGTGGGGGCTGAGAGTCTACTCAGACACATTACTACAATCCTAGGTAAAAAGAATACATACTAAGTCAAGTCAAGGACCAGAGCCAGAAAGATTAAGGAAGAGGAAATAATGCAAGATATAGCTAAGAAAGGATGAATAAATCCTTAGATGTCTGGGGGAACAAAGTGGGTGAATAGTGGTGCCATCAGTCACAATTAGAAAAGGTGTTTCATTTTAAACAGTGAATTTTAGGTACCTTGTCACATCTAAATCATTTTACCATGTCTAGAAAATGTTCTGGGATGTATAAATGAGTGAGTCGTCAATACTGGCGGTATCTGAAGCTAAAGAAGAAAATGCTCAAAATGTTCCTTTCTCGGTCAACAATAGAAAGGAGGGCAAGAGAAAAGCTCTACATGTTTACAAATGAAATTAAAGAAGAATAAAACCATAAAATCCTCATTTTTTGCACTAAGTGAAAAGACAATATATGCATCACTCTGTATCTGTCTCCATAACAGAAGAAGAAAATACAATGGGAGCTGCACAAAGACTTATAGAATCAGAAAAAAAGTCTTTGTATGCCTGTCAACAGTGAGAAAAACAATGAAAGAAGGATGTGACCACCAAAAGAGAGAAAATCTTAAATATAACATTATAAAAAGCATAACATAAAATGATTATATACATAGTAAATAAAAACCACATAAAATTTATATATAAAGGCAGGAGAATGAAGGAAAGAAAAATGAAAACCAGCCATCTTGTTCTTGTGCTGTTTGTTTCCATGCTTTCCTTTAATGTTGTTCCGTGATTTTATAATTTGAGTAAAAAGAAAACAACCACTCTATACAAAGCCTCCTGAGACCCACCAAAAGATTAAAAGAATTAGCTGTGTCTGCTCTATGATTAATAACTAAAGAATGTAAGCCATCCAATTCTAACCCTTCATAACCAGCTACACCATTTTAAACGTGTGTTCCTAAACGTAAGCTGGTTGTTTCCCAACATCTCAGTCCTTCCCAAGTGAGACTTCCAGTGTCTCACTAACCTTGGAAAATATGAAGTAAATGACATATTAACTTGAATGATCATAAAAATACTTAGAAAGTAAAAGGCTCATTTAATGAAATAAAAATGTACAAATGTTTCCACGTGTTTCTATAAAGTATTCTTTTCCCAGTAAGCAAACACATTCAAGATTGTATTTTTGGCTTTGCTTCAGAAAAAGACCCATCTGTACAGTGCAGCACATCTCAGTCATGCAATAGTATGGTACAGCTCAGACATCAAATGAAAATCGTGTTCAAGCCCACACAACCTTATAGACCCAAAGCTGTTCTTTCTTTTCACAGATTTATTTCTATGAGAGCTCTCGTTGCACGACACTGCTAATGTCACATGATATTTGTCAGGAGGATAGATCCTAAAACTAAAATGTCAAATGCTTTATAACACAGTTGTGAATGACCCAAAAATAAAAACTAAAACAAAAACAAAAACCCTGTTTTACTAGTTATAAACTATGGCTATTTCCTTTTAACAGAAGGTGTAAAAGTAGTACGAAACCATCACTGTATATCACTATACAGACACTCTTTGTAAAATAAAACACTCTTTAATTGTATCTAAAATATTAAAAAATGATGCTTTATTTCATACTTAAAATTCTTTTGTTAGATTTCTAAATGCATCTCTATTCACATGTAAACATTATAAAATGAAAGGCGTTATCATCTTGAGTAGTCTTATAAACTTCACTATCTGTCGATAACTTATGATTGTTTCATCAATGAAGCATGTCTGCTGTCCTTTACTCTATGAGGTAAGCAGGTGTCAGTGATGCACACTGCTAGGAGAGTAGACACAATCAACATGTATGGTGTGATGCCCCCTCTTCAAAACCAAAGTCAAGATAACAACTTCTGTGATCTAGTCTCTTACCTATTATTTTAGGGTTTCATTGCTGTGAAGAAACATCATGACCATAGCAACTCTTATAAAGGACATTTAATTTAATCGAGGCTGGCTTCCAGTTCCAGAGGTTTAGTCCATTATCATCATGGCAGGGAACATGGCAGCATCCAGGCAGACAAGGTCCTGGAGAAGGAGCTGAGAGATCTACACCTTGATCCAAAGGCAGCAGAGGGCAACTGCGCCACACTGAGCATAGCTTGAGCACATATAATCTCCAAGCCTGCCTCCACTGATACACTTTCTCCATCAAGGCCACACCTACTTCAACAAGGTCACATCCCCTAACAGTGTCACTCTCTATGGCCAAGCATTCATACACATAGGTCTATGGGGGGGGGGGCGCTTACCTATTCAAAGCACCACATCTGTAATAGGAGTTTGGAACCTTCCTCTAAAACTAATATGAAAATATAAGATGTAACAGATATTAAGCACTCAAAAGAGTATGCAAGCACTTTTATAATTGATGTCATTATTAACACTTTTCTGTAAGATTGTGTATAATTTTCACATTACAAAACAATGTTGCATAACTATGCTTTTTAATTATATGGGATATATTTTAATATACTGTAAAATCTTTTAATTGTAAAGTTTCCTTATACAAATGAAAATTAGGTAGAATTAATAAATGATATATTAACACCATTGTTTGCAGTAGATCTTAAAAGCTATTTGACTAGATTGGGATTCAGATAAATGTCAAAGATCCTATGGCCCATTCAAATGAAAATTGGAAACATATAAGGAACTAGAGGGCAACTTAGGATAAATATGGGAGTAGGTGCTGCAAGAGAAGTCTACAAGCTTCTGTAGGGAAAGGGTGTTAACAAATCATACATGAGCTTTTGCTCTATTTTTAAAAATAATGTTGGTTGTTCTTTACATCAAGTAAATTCCTTGTAGCTTTAACTTATTTTTCTTGATATAATTAAAAAAGCTCTTAATAAGCCAATAGATTTTTTTCACTATTAATGTAATTTCTCACTATAGTGATAAACCACATGAAAAATATTTCTGTCCACATTTTCCACTGAAGTAACAATAAATTTTGAGATTTTAAACAGCATGCCTAAGATTCTATAAGCAACGAAATACATTCGAGATCTAGGTGAAGAGAAGGTTGCCAAGGGCTGACTACATCTTGAGGTACTAACTATAGGAAAATAGAAATTCAGAAGCCTGTCTGCTGCTACACAACATAGGTAAGACAAAGCACAACCCAAGAGGACCTCCCCACTTCTGCATGGAATGCTCAGATAACCCCTGACCCCTTATCCCCTAAGCCCCACCCACTGCCATGCGGTTCAGGCAGGTCGGAAGACACCCAGAGGCCTGGGAGCTACTAAGATGAGTGAATAAATGGCAGAGAAATGGGAAAGAGAATCAACAGTGTATACACACAGAAGAGAGGTGGAACTGGTGACTAGAAAGGGTAGTGACGAACAGTAGCTGATGTGAGTAGCCTGCACTGCCACCTGAGGCCACAGTCTCAGTCCTTGGCCTGCTAAAGCAGGTGTCTATGTAGATGTCCCAGGCTCCTGTTACCACCAAAAGCCAAGCAGACAACCTAGGGCTATGTAGAGCTGGCCCCACCCCTCACCTGGGCAGAGAGGGAGAGCAAGCCCCACCTCTCACCAGCTCCAGCACTCTGGAGAGCAGGCCCAGAACCTCACCTAGGCAGTGAGGAATTGCTGGCCCTGGTGATGGGTGCTTGGCACAGGAGAGCCACCAAGGAGGACATAAGAGCATCAGGAGAGATGGCCCTGCCCTTAATTAGCTGCTGCATTCAAGCTAGCTGGCCCCACCCTTCATCAGGAAAGTATTGGAGAGCTGACCCTGGCGGTGCTGGTGAGGGAGAGTTGACACTTGATGACATGAACACAGGAAAAGTGGTGGGATAGTCTATCCCAACAACTATGACCCACTAGAGCATGTGAAGGGGCCAATTCTGCAAAACCAAAGCTGCAGGATCTCAGTGACACGGGGTAACAACAGGATAACTGAGAGGAGTCCCAGTATGGATCCAATATTGGAAGTGTGGCAGAAGCGAGAGGCCTCGAACCAGACCAATGACTCGATGTAACAAACATTTGCAAGTGAAGCTGTTTGGGCCAAAGGATACAGTTTGTGACACACCACAGCTGACATGACAAATGAGTTTTTTGGGAATGGGTTGGATTTGGTAGTGTTTGCTTGTTTTCCTTGGGAGGGGACTTGCAACGGTGGAGGGCAGATAAGGAGAAATGAGGAGATGGGTGGGATTGCGTGATGTGAAATTCACAAAGGATCAAAAAAAGACTTTTTTAAAAGACATAGTAAGAAAATAGCAAGTACATGAAGAAACTCATTTGCCAATATCATGGTAGCTGCTAATATGGACTCCCTGGACCCTGAAAGTTTAATACTGCCCCTAAAAAAAAACCACCACATCATGACCTTCAAGTTTCCTTATCATTTATCAAGTGCACGAAGAATCATCCTAATGTTGCAAACAAATTGGTTACTTGTCTCTTCAACGCCCGACAGGTTCTTCGGTTTAAAAGCAGTCAACACGATGAGGCCTGTGACAGTGAGGGCTGTACAGAGGAGCATGTGATCAACAGAACCAAGAAGCCTGGACAAGAGATTCTGGCTAGAAACACATGGCAATGTCTTCCTCGTAGTGAAGACTGGAATAAAAATCTGTGGTAACAGACTAGCACCCCATTTGTCTGGGATGCAGACAGTTTCTATGGCAACATGGTCCTACAAACAAAATAGCTATAAAACATAATGTGGTTTCAGGGTTTCATAGAAATATTTCAAACAAACAAACAAACAGAAAGTAGAAATATACCAACAGAGAAAAATACATGACAAGCAAAAGAATAAAGAAATTTGAGGTGGAGATGAGTTTAAGACCAAAAAATAGATTACTGTGACTAAATTCCAGAAAGTAGATTAGCGTGGCTAAACTCCACAAACAAGACACAAGTGTGGTGCATGATTTGTTCCATCAGGCTTTCAAACTTCTCTAAAGGAGATTTTTTTAATACCTTCTTAATACTCTATTTTTTTAAATACTCTATTCTAAATAACAAAACCAAAAGCTGTCTACCCAACTCGTTCCCCTTTCTTAGTTTTACAAATTGAATTCTAACTCTTTTCACTGCATCTAACTAAAAAATTCACCCCTCCCTAACTAGCAAAAGCAGATACTTGGGGTGGGGGTTGGGGGGGCACGGAGGGCAGTGCTGAGAACTATACAAAAAGAGGGCCTGGTGATTTAGCAGTTGATAAAGCACTTACCACACAAGTGTGTAGACCAGAGACCAAATCCCTATAAATCCACATAAATCAGAGAAGCAGAGCATATATGTAATCTCAGATCCGAGCATACCTACAGCAAGATGAAAGGTGGAAAGGAGGAGTCTTTAAAGAAGTGCATGCACCAGCTAGGGGTGAGGGTGAGGGTGAGGGTGGAGGTGGGGGAAGAAGAGAGAGGGAGAGGGAGGGAGGGAGGGAGGGGGAGAGAGAAAGAGAGAGAGAGAGAGAGAGAGAGAGAGAGAGAGAGAGAGAGAGAGAGAGAGAGAGCACAAGCACAAAAAACAATACATGTTTGTTTTACATTATGACGTCACCGAGACCTCTAATCTTAGAAGTGACTGCCCGGAAGCTGCCTCTTAGATGTCAGCAGCTGGGAACTTTATTTGCCTCCATTCTCTGACTGATAAGACTAATTGAGTATACCTAGATTTTATACTAATAAAAAAATAGATCATATTCAACAACCACTTTTCACCTTGAAGCCTGTAATTTTAGAACAAGCAAAAGAGAGGTTGCCTATATGGAAAGTACCCAGTAAAAACTTTGAGTATTGAGAAACCACCTCAGGCAGAAACACTGTACAATGTGTTGCATCACTGTGGATGGTAAAAGGAAGGCGGCTGAAATACACTTCCTCAAAGAAGGCAGTGAGCAGAGAACACGTCTCTTTAGAGTCTGCTTGTGTCTTTCCCTTTATGATCAATGAAGCCTTTACTCTAATGCTATAGAAACTTGGAGCAAGGGTTACTGCTAATCTTAGACTATGAGTCCTTCTAGGGTAAATCCAAGTACAGGCACGACACTCTTAAGGACTAGAGATACAAGAAGGCATAAAGCAATTCCACTTTAAAAATTCGCCATGTATAACAACTGGTAACTACAAGTAGAGGAGGAGATGTGTGTGTGTGTGTGTGTGTGTGTGTGTGTGTGTGTGTGTGTGTGTGTGTGTATCTTTTTTTACCTCCTCTATTTGTGGTACCATTTGTGGTGTAGAAGATAGGGTAAGTGGAGAGATCTATGTGTGAGTAAATGAGCGAAGTTACCAGTAAAAAATTAAATTGTAGGTAATAATTTGAAGTAAATGCCAGTTCCTTTTCTTCTTCTCCTTCTCCTCTCCTCTTGCTGCTCTTCCTCCTCCTCTACTTCAGTAAGTACCAGTTGATGAGGGAGGAAGAAATAGTAGCAACTAAGGAACAAGTAAGCCACAGTGACTATACTAGGAATGTATTTTCAATTTAAAGAAGTCTCCTTTAAGAAACTAACACTTGAATCAGGCTCTCAGAATAAATTGGTAAATTTTAAACAGAGGAATTGAATACAGAAATAGAAGAAGAGAGAACAAAGCTCTGACAAAGAGCCTCAGAGGCCGATAAGACCAATTACGTTTTGCCCTGAGTTAACTAACAGTGGTAGTTTCATTGCATCTAAATGTTTCAGTAGTAACTTGCTACATGGCAGATAAAAGAGAAGAAAAAAAACCAACAGAGTTTTTAAGATGGAGTTTCTCTAGGACAGTGAGAAAATGCTGGAGTAAACACATTTAAAAATGAATGTGCCAATACCTTATGGATGATTTACTATGAGCACGGGCCTTGAGCTAAGGCCAGAAATAGCAGATACCTTTATTAACCCATACATTTTAGATTAGGCACTTTTTAAAAAAAAATAGTGATGCAAAGAGTAAAAGCAGGAGCTGGGGAGATGGCCCCAGGGCTAAGAGTATGCACTATTTTTGTAGATAAACTTAATGTTCATGCCCAAACCCACACCAGGCAGCTCACAGCTTTAACTCCAGTTCCAGGTGATCCAATGCCTATGCCCTCCAAGGGCACCTCATGTGGGCATATCTACACACATACAGACACAGACACAGACACAGACACAGACACACACACACACACACACACACACACACACACACACACACAGAGAGAGAGAGAGAGACACACACACAGACACACACCCCTCTCAAAATATATTACTTTCTAAAAATGGAAATAAATGAAAAGTGGAAGTCACCTGACACAGAACAGCATGGACAGAGGAGACGTTAGAGCGGCAGAGCAGCTGAGGGTACAGCTCAGCAGAGGAACTTAGCTACATACATTAGGCCTCAGGCCCATCTCCAGCACCACAAACAGCGCTGTGCATCATCTCAATAAAGCCAATGTAGCCAGTGAGGCTGAGCCAGCCCAGACTTGACTTCAGTTTTTGGTTTTTAAAAGGAAAGAAGGAAAAGCACTGGATAAATTCTGAGAATGCCAATCATCAGTTTTGTCACACCACTTCTCTGAGATTCTTCCTCCCTGTCTTACCTACCATGTCTCTTTTTCCTCTAATTTCCCATCTTCCTGGTATAATCATAATGGAAGGCTGGAGCAGACTCACACTTCCTAGGGTCACACCCACTTCCCATGGACATGACTTAGAAAGTGTGGCATTACTGGCATGCTCAAGCAACATTCTTTTTCATTTCATTTAGGTCTTTAAACCAATAAATATAGAATTAGAAAGAGGATAGGAATGAAGGAGAGTTATAAATCAACTACTCAAAACCTGGACTACTGTTTCACAAGGGTAAAGATAAATTCTCTAAAAGAAATGTGAAGTCCACTTAGGGAACAATGGAATGAGTGGACGTGGGGAGACTGAACGACAACATCTCCATCAACAGGGAAACGGGACATTTAGCAACCACATCTCATTTTGTTTGTACTCTCCAACACAAACTAGGGGTAGTGTGCTTAAAGCACCTTCAGGAAGCAGAAGTGTAATGCACAAGCACAATAAACTCAGAAGAAAAGAGAATTCCTTCAGTCTCACAAGGCCCTCTGCAAGAAGATCAAAGCTGACAACTCACTTAATGGTGAAAAGCCAGGTGGTTCCCTCTGGCACAGAGGAACAAGTGATCCTCTCTTACCACTTCTATTCAAAACTATGAAAGGTTTCATCTAAGCAAGAAAAGACATAAAATGCACTTAAATGTTAACTTTAAAATAACTTATTGTTTTCCTATACAACACTTTTGTTGTAATAATTAAAAACTCACTGATAAAAACAGAAAGAGCAAACACTGAAAATTTTAGAAAATAGCGAGCACATTTTTTTTTAGTTTTACATACATTGGTGTTGTGGTTTTATGTATTATCTGTGTGAGGATATTAAATCCACTGAAACTAGAATATTAGACAGCTGTAAGACGTCGTGTGGGTGATAGGAATTGAACACAGGTCCTCTAGAAGAAGAGTCAGTGATCTTAATTGCTGAGCCATCTCACCTGCCCTGATTATATACGCTCAATTATATAATCAGAGAAGGAAAAACGGTAACAAGTTATTTAATGCATGACATAGTACAGTCCAAACACTGGGTTTCGTTTTCCAGTGCTTTAGCTCTCAGATGATGATGAACTAACTTGCCACTGTGGTTGGTATATTGACAAAGGAGTCTCAAATTTCATACAGTCTGAACACACACAAAAACATCCCAAATTACGATCTTTAGGCCCAGAGTCTCTGTGTATGTGGTAACTAATAACGACTTAAATTCTCTCTGTGGCAGTGCCAGCCAGCTTCTGCTCTCTGGGCCGAAGCATGAATCTAACAGCTGGTAATGACATGCATAGGTGCTGCAGCAGGTTCTACAGAGTAAAGCTGCTTCCACTTTGATGCCTGCAAACAAACAGGTCACACCTAATGCTCCAGTCTGTATTCTAGTTTTAATAAGAAAGCCCACTAGAAATAATGAACACCAAAGACCCAGCAACACAGAAGGGCATTTCTACCTGGGAAATGGCAGACCAGGACCTTTTCCTCTTCTCCGTCCCACCACAGGTTCACTCTGAACATGTGGAAGATTAGTGCAGGACATACAAGCAGTGGGAAAGAATCCAGCCAGAGGTATGCATGAGTTAAAAAAAATAAAATAAAGAGGGCAAACACCTTCAAGATTGCATTCAGATGTGAGCAGAATGAATGCCAGAAGCCTTCTCATCTTGTCAGTAAGCTGCCTTGGGCTCGCCCCTCCAAGCATGTCTTCACTACAGGATATGTTTACACTGAACCCCTATCTTATGAACGAGACTGATACACAAGAGAACACTGGGGCTGCGGGGGAAGAAGGGGGCAGAGGAAGAGAAAAGGGCAGGGAAGGAGGATAAAGAAAGAAGAGGAAAAAAGGAGAATGGGGAAGAGCAAAAGGCAAGGAGGGAGGGAAAGAAGAAGGAAGGTAAGGAAGGGGAGAGAGGAAGTAGAGGAGTAGGGGAGAATATAAAGAGGAAGAAGGCAAGGAGGAAGAGAGGAGGAGGAAAGGAGGGAGGGAGAAGAATTATCAAATGATTACAGAGAGAGCTGCAAACCAAGGAAAAGCAAATCCTGACAGGCACCAAGGGGCAAGATAAGGATCCTCCTTGGTGAAATCAACAGTCTAGCAATACTTTGACCTCCATGAAGATGAGGTGATAAACTGCTGCTGTTTGTAATGTGTTAACAGAAGCTCTATGAGTCTTAAGGCACATAAGAGTATGAACAGTCTCTTTCCACAGCGTGTGTGCAAATAACCACTGTGTACCGTTAGTCACACTTGATCCTGTAACAGCTGAAATAAAACATACTAGGATCATGTCTACTTATGGTTAACTAACTGTCCCTCAAACTAAGAATATGACAGAGGTCATACTTTTCAAGCTTATTAGGTGACCAGAACTGACAAGTGCAGTCGAAGTTAATAAGCAAATACTCAATAAAGACAGGTTCTGCTCCATAGGCAAAAAAGAAAAAAGAAAAAAAGAAAAAGAGGTGTTTCTCTAGCAAATTTAACACATTCCTCTGTAGTTACATCATTACCAACATCCAGATATACTCATGATGTTTATAAAAGATTGTCTATAAGACTAACAAATCACACTAAAGACAAAAACTGCATACTTTTCCACAATCTAGTGAAATACTTTAGGAACTGAGTTTTTCTCGTCTCCGCAGAAAATTAAGATTTTTATATAGGGTATATTTTTCACTATTTGAAATTTTTCAAGCATTCATTCAGTCCCTTTTCATGATCAAGGGCGCAAACACACATGTGTGCACACGCGTGCACAGACACACATACACACACACACACACACACACACACACACACACACACACACACAAACCCACACATGAACAACAAAGCCATTCTTGGGCTAAGAGGTGTCTGAAAAACACTTTAGAAACATATCAAATTTCTAAAAGAGAATACAGTAGGAAAGTTGCAACATAATAACATCCACAACTAGTTTTTAAGCTCTATAAGTTATTTGTTAATAACCATTTCTTAGTGACGATTACAAGTTTGATAAATGAATTCTCAATACCTGGACAAATAGAAGCATTTAAATTACAAATGTGTGCATATATGTAGACTAAATTATATATATATATATGTATGTGTGTAGATAGATAGATAGATAGATAGATAGATAGATAGATAGATAGATAGATAGAGATAGAGAGATAGATAGAGATAGAGATATATATGTACATGTGAGTGATGGTCTAAGTAAGAAGCACTCCCAAGGGTCTCAGGAATAAGCACTTGGTCCCCAATTGAGGCACAGCTTGGGGGGCTGAGGTGCAGCCTTGCTGGAGGAAGTACGTCACTGAAGGTGGACTCTGAGAATAAAGTTCTCCTACTTTGCAGTTCATTCTCTCTGTTTCATGTTTGGAGTTGAAGGTATGAGCTCTTTTCTCTGGCCTCACACCCGTCACTTGACAAGCATCTTCACCATGACAGGCATTCCTGTGCCTTCTGTAAGCTGCCTTAGCTGTCACAGCAACAGCAAAGTAACTAGCAAAAGACACACAGACACGTCAACATTCAGAAAACTCGATATGGAAAAGACCCCCTCTATGACAAACAGCTCTTGCTCCAAAAGTGAGAGGACTTGAATTGAATCCCCAGTACAAACAATACACAGACAAAAACCTGGTCATGGCTGATAATGCTTTAACTGACTCTACAACTAGAGTGTGAAGAGAAGCAGATTGAGACTCGCTGGACAGCCAGTCTAGTCAAAACTGCAAGCTTTGGTTCACTGAGACACCTTGTTTCAAGTCAGTAAGGTGAAGAATGATAGAGAAAGACACTCTGCAGTCCTTTACAGACTCAAAATGCACATGTGTACCCTTGTGCTCACACGCATACAAAACATACATGTTCATATATTCATATATATTCACCACATGGGCAAAACACACTAAACAAATAAATACTGCAAAAATTTGCAAAAGGTAATCTCTTAGTGCTTAAATTTAAATATTGAGAAGTCTTAGTGGAGCATGCTATAGTGCCTGCCACGTGATAAACAGTGCCTGTGCCATAAGCACTCAGAGGTGAGAAAGGGCGTTATAGATAGAGAGCTGCCCAAGTGATATAATACAAGACCCAGGCAAAAGACAACAAAGATGAAAAAGAGCAAGAAAAGTAGTCCTCATCTTTTTACTGGAACATAAATATAACTCAATTCATTGTTGTTATTACATAAACAAATATCCATAGCTAATGTCACTATACAGCAAGATTTTTTAAAGTAACTGAAAAATATGTTCCATAGAACATTTAAGCTGTGTTTTCAGATTTAGGGGCAGAGAAAGAAGTTTGAAAAGAGAGAAACAGGAAAAAAAAAAAAAACAACAACAGAAACCTTCCTATCCCTCAGTCATTTCCTAAGTGGTTAAAGAGTATTCAATAACTCCAAAACCCTTTTTATATGCACACCTGGGAAGAATACCAAATCTGTAAATTTGCTCAGTTACACTGATGTGGTTTTAAACCAGATGTTTAAATGTTACAGTATGTATATTTTCTTCCTCTCTTCTAAGACAGAAGTAAAGTAAGAGGAATATTTGACTTCACTCCACAAGAGACCTATTTAATAGTTTGGCAGTTGTGTAAGTAAAGGTAGCTTGGCTAAGTCAATGTTGACGACATACAGAATGACATGATCCTAATGAGTTGGAAAATATTGGCTCTCGAGAGAATAGACCAGATGCTACTGAGCTGAGAAAGCTACTGTATTATTGAATTTCATTTTTATGAGGTAAAATTTATTATTCAACCATTACAGTATCCCATATGAAACTTTGCATAAAATACATTTACAGTTACTTTCTGGAAAGTAGATTTGTGTTGTAACATTAAGACATCACTTAAACGAAGAATTTGTGTATCCATTTGATGATTATTATACAACTTTTTAAAGTCTGTCAATTATTTCCCTGCAAATATCAGATCAGTGGAACTAAAAAAGTCAACAAAATAATTAATAATCTGAATAGAGAGAAATTAGAACTTCTTGTTTTCCACAGCAAACTAAATTTAAATATAACTTTGTATTTTATCTTCTGCAAAAATGACGGGAATTAATAGTTCTGTTTTGGTGACTGTCAGAAATAAACAACAGGGGCTGGAGAGATGGCTCAGCGGTTAGGAGCACTGACTGCTCTTCTAGAGGCCTTGAGTTGAATTCCCACAACCACATGGTGGCTCACAACCATTTGGAATGGGATTCAATGCCCTCTTCTGGTGTGTCTGAAGACAGCTACAGTGTACTCACATAAATATAATAATCTTTTAAAAATATATATTGACCACAAACCTTCATAAAATAATGATCCCTATTAATACAAATTAAGCACAAACTTTACAACTCTTAATATATTGTTTATAATTTACATTTCAAATGAGCCTCAAGAATTCATTAGACTTTCATTGAATAATTTCTAATGTGTTACTAGATATTAATCTTCACCTATTACTTCAGGTCTCATACAACAGGAAACTATTTTAATAATAGAAAGATCCAAAGATCTGACTTAGGTAATAGCTGTGATGTAATAATTTGGGAGGAAAAAAAGAGCACTACATCACTTTGAGTATTAATTTTCCCATCTGTAAGTCTATAATTTGCCAACAATATTACTGGTAAGAAGCCAACTGAATTAATGTGGAGGAAATGTCATCCTAAAATAGGTGAGCCGACTCAGACTATTTGTGTGAAGTTTATGGTATGCACGCCACACATGATGCAGCTCACTAAGGGAAAATGCTTACAGACAGATATAAAGTACATGATCAGAGGACACACGGTTTCTTATTGCTATCATCCCACTGCACCCATGTAGACATGTACCCATCAAGCACCCTACTTTGGACCCGCTAGAACTAAGAAAATGTGAAGTGGAAACTTGTGGGTTCTTTGAAAAGTCAGTGGGTGGTGGATTGCTGGGGCAAACATGTAAAGAACACGTAGCTGAGGAAGACGCAGGTGAAAGACTAAGGTAGACTCAGGAAGGAACATTTAGATGAAGCAGACATAGGAGAAAGGATGTTCTGCTAAAGCAGGCACATTAGCAAAGGATCCTTTGCTAACAACAGGCATGTACTGTCCACCTTACACTGCGTAGTGGAGCTGCACTTCTCAGAACTCCACAGAGAGAAATGCACCAAAACCCATCTGCTTGTGTGTTGCTGTTTCTTGCTGCTTCTGCACGCTCAGGCTGAACGGCAGAGTGGTGTCAGCTGAGTGATGTCACTTGTGCTGAGGCAAGACCAGTGGAACACATGTGATGTTTACAGAGTATAAATAGGACTCAAGGGACAGACAGTGACATGATGGAGGCTGAGCTCGGTTTGCTTATAGAGCTAGCTGTACAATGCTTGTGGGTCTCAACTCTTCACTAATCTTCCCTTTCCTCTGGTGTTCCTCCTGGTCCCTCCTACTGACTCAAGCCAAGGCTGAGGCCTGCCTGTCTCTGCTGGGTAGTGCCACTGCTGCTGATTCCTGTTTGCTCTCCTGATTCGGACTGCAATGTACCCTAAAGTGTTTGCAAGTGGATTGAGCTGCAGCTGTTAACCTGCAAACTGAACTGCCGATTTCCAGACAACACAGATGGGAGCTGCTCCAAAGAACCTTTCTAAATAGGTTCATTTCCCCCATTTCCTTTCTTTTCCACTGCCACTGGTGGTAGTGGGCTAGAAAGGAAGTTAAAGAATTTAAGCATCGAGTTACAAACAGGTATTCCATCCCAGGTTTCCATGAGAGCTATGTTTGGCAGCTTGAAATCAAGCACAAACAAGACACACAATGAAGACTTTTTTCTCTAAGTTCAAACAAAACATAACCAACCTCTTGAATTGTATTCTTCTCATCGATATCACTGTCTTCAATGGTAATTATTTTCTTGCAGTACTCTTTCAATTTAAGTTTACTGCTCAACTAAACCACTGAACAAGTAGACTGCAAGTAGAACAGAAGCCTCTAGAGTTCCCCTAGAACCACTTCCATAGAGAATATCCCTACATAGATGTTTCCTGGCAAGATGCTACATTTGGCAATTATGTGTGTTAAAACACTATCACAATTTTGAAGATGGGAGGAAAATACCTGTCAGTTCAATGAAGCAAAATAACAAAGAAAATAAAGATATGGCTCAGTAGTAGAGAGCCTACTTCCCCTGCGAAGCCCTGCAATCTTGAGGTTTAGGGTTTTGGTTGGTTGGTTGGCTGGTTATTAGGTCTTGTTTTTTGTTTAAGAATGAAAATAGGGTTTAAAAGATCGATTACCACACTCCAATTAAGCCATCTCTCCTAAGTGTTAACACTTAAGAAGGAAATATGTTTATATTACCTGACTGTGCTAGCTGGTTTTGAAGCTAGTCACATGGGTAAAGGGAACCTCAAGTGAGTGAGAAAATGGTGTCTTCATCCTTGCCTCTGGGCAAGCCTGTGAAGCATTTTCTTGACTGGGCTAGTGGTTCTGGTTACTATAAGAAAGCAGGCTGAGCAAGCCATGAAGAGCAAGCCAGTAAGCAGCACCCCTCCATGGCCTTGGCATCAGATCTTGCCTCCAGGTTTCTGCCCTCAATTCCTTAGATGATGGACTACAAAGTGATGAAATAAATCTTTTTGTGTCTAAGTTGCTTGTGACATGGTGTTAATCACGGCAATAGGAACCTTAACTAAGATTCCAACCAAGGTGAAACAAGCAAGAATTAACATAAAACCATATCATAATACACTTTTGCTTCTAGCTGTCCACAGTTCAGAATGGATCCATCAATATAGCTTCAATAAGCCCACATTCACATACACTCTCATAAGGTCCCATAAACAAATCCATTCAAAAGTGGAAGCTCATGCTATGTTCGACACTCCAAAATAATCTCGTTTCTGTGATACATGATTAACATAATTTAGATTATCAGAGGAAAACCTGTTTGCTTCTTAGAGGTGTTTGAGTTTGATGTTTGACATAAAACAGAATGCTCCACATGTATGGCAACACTACTACCAACGGTTAGGAGGGACAGACTAAGACACATGCATGCTGCTGTACATTATAAGACCAAATGAAAAGCCAGTATTACATTACACAGACAAGACCTTCAGTTACTAAGATGAAAAAAAATGGAATACACAGGATGCTTTTTTAAGTTCCAAAAAAATCAGTAAAGCTATGAAATAATTCTGTACCAGCAGTGAAATAATTCTATATCAGCATGAGAATTTCTTCAGATGATTTATCTAATTTTCTACTAGATAAATATAAACAATGTATATAAAACTAACTATTAAATATTTATTGTCCTTAATAATATAATGATTTGTATTATCTCACAACATAGTACCGGTCTCTCTTCATTCATTTTCTGAAATTCTAAAAATCATAGATTCATATATTTTTAAATATCAATTTAAAAAATGAAGAGCTTTTTGTTGAAAATGCTTACTTATAGGAATATTAAACATATATGCACATATTTTTAATAGTGACTGAACACTGTCCACTTTCTAAAGGGGTATAAAAATTAACACTGTTTTCTATGTGAAGAATTATGGAATTCCAAAAGCAGTGCATTGGTTACTATAAAATGCCTTCGTTTTCATTCCTTTGAAGATACTAAATGTTTTCCTTTTTGTTGTCCACACGTGATTTACATCCTCTTATTTCTAAAACTGAAATACTGAAGAAGCAACCATATTAAATTATACCCATATCCCTACCTAAAAACAGAGCATTGATTTTATTTAGCTTAATGTATACCTTTTACATTTAAAAATACCAAACCTAATACTTTGCCTATTACATATGTTCTATTGAATTCTATCCTATCTTTTGCAAAATCTTAGTTGTAGTCAGTAAAGTTGACTTTAAAACCTACTAATAAATTAAAACTTATAGTTCATTAAATAGTAAAACTGTAACTTGATAGTAAATAAACTTTCCAAAAACTGTGAAAACTCAGTTTCTTCCACCAGACCAGGGCTGGGGCATGCACATACCCAAAAAGCAAGAACTCCACATGTACACACCCATGCACGCACGCATGAACCCCACACGCACATCTTACCCCATAAGCACATGTCTTACTTCCCAGTAGAACTAACACAATGAGCACATAGAAAATGAAAACAAAAAAGAAGAGAAAAAATGAGTCTAAAAGAACTTAATTCAAACTGTTTATCCTAATAGTTAAAGTGAGCAGTTTAGCACCAGAAATATGTCTATGTTATTTAAAAAGTTTAGAAGAATAAAGGGTCTAAAATTAATGATGACCGAGAAGCACAAACAGTAAAAAATAAGAATCATATCATTTCTAAATAATAATAAAGAACACTGTAAAGATGTACTGGAAGATATAAGAAAAATTAAGAGAAAAAGTCAGCATCTGAAAAATGATATGAAATGAAACTGAAATGAAAAATGAAACTCAAAATGTCTGAAAACCACAAGGGAATTGGAATCAAAGTTTTATAAAGAGTTTACATAACTCAAAACAAAAAGATAGTATACATTTTTAAAAAGTAAATGACTGATAAGAACAGATACTAGGACAAAACGACAACCAACAGATTGGGAAAAGATCTTTACCAATCCTACAACAGATAGAGGCCTTATATCCAAAATATACAAAGAACTCAAGAAGTTAGACCGCAGGGAGACAAATAACCCTATTAAAAAATGGGGTTCAGAACTAAACAAACAATTCACAGCTGAGGAATGCCGAATGGCTGAGAAACACCTAAAGAAATGTTCAACATCTTTAGTCATAAGGGAAATGCAAATCAAAACAACCCTGAGATTTCACCTCACACCAGTGAGAATAGCTAAGATCAAAAACTCAGGTGACAGCAGATGCTGGCGAGTATGCGGAGAAAGAGGAACACTCCTCCATTGATGGTGGGATTGCAGACTGGTACAAGCATTCTGGAAATCAGTCTGGAGGTTCCTCAGAAAATTGGACATTAAACTGCCTGAGGATCCAGCTATACCTCTCTTGGGCATATACCCAAAAGATGCCCCAACATATAAAAAAGACACGTGCTCCACTATGTTCATCGCAGCCTTATTTATAATAGCCAGAAGCTGGAAAAAACCCAGATGCCCTTCAACAGAGGAATGGATACAGAAAATGTGGTACATCTACACAATGGAATATTACTCAGCTATCAAAAACAATGACTTTATGAAATTGTAGGCAAATGGTTGGAACTGGAAAATATCATCCTGAGTGAGCTAACCCAATCACAGAAAGACATACATGGTATGCACTCATTGATAAGTGGCTATTAGCCCAAATGCTTGAATTACCCTAGATGCCTAGAACAAATGAAACTCAAGACGGATGATCAAAATGTGAATGCTTCCTCCTTCTTTAAAAGGGGAACAAGAATACCCTTGGCAGGGAAGAGAGAGGCAAAGATTAAAACAGAGACTGAAGGAACACCCATTCAGAGCCTGCCCCACATGTGGCCCATACATATACAGCCACCCAATTAGACAAGATGGATGATGCAAAGAAGTGCAGACCGACAGGAGCCGGATGTAGATCGCTCCTGAGAGACACAGCCAGAATACAGCAAATACAGAGGTGAATGCCAGCAGCAAACCACTGAACTGAGAATAGGACCCCCGTTGAAGGAATCAGAGAAAGAACTGGAAGAGCTTGAAGGGGCTCGAGAACCCATATGTACAACAATGCCAAGCAACCAGAGCTTCCAGGGACTAAACCACTACCTAATGACTATACATGGACTGACCCTGGACTCTGACCTCATAGGTAGCAATGAATATCCTAGTAAGAGCACCAGTGGAAGGGGAAGCCCTGGGTCCTGCTAAGACTGAACCCCCAGTGAACTAGACTGTTGGGAGAGGCGGCAATGGGGAAGGGGTGGGGAGGGAACACCCATACGAAGGGAGGGAGAGGGGAGATGTTTGCCCGAAACCGGGAAAGGGAATAACACTTTCGAAATGTATATAAGAAATACTCAAGTTAAAAAAAAAAAAAAAAAAAAAAAAAAAAAAGTAAATGACTCAGACTTTTTTCAATGGGATATCTATAAATAGCGAATACAGTCATAAAAACATTACTCATGGAGCAAAAGAAAATCAAACCCTCAGATAGACCACTGTACATCCATAACGATGGGAGGCAGCATATAAATATGGCCAAGCTGTGGAGAGATGGGCACACCATCACACAATGCAAACAAGAGCGTAGAGTACTATAGATATTGGCAAAGTTTGGCAGGACCTCAAAAGATTAAATATGGAGGGACTAAATGACGCAGCAATTCTACTCTTAAACATATAGAGAATTGGAGAAATGGTAGCATGTATTCACATGAACTAAGGAGTAGTCATAACAACACTTCCTAACAGTCAACAAGATTAACAACCGATGAACAAAATGGGAAACACACACACATGCAGTGCCACCCTATTCTACAGTAATAGGCTGCATGCTTGAGTATGTTCCACAGAGTTTCACATGCTACAAGCAGTCTCCAGTATGGCACTGTTAAGTGGTGAAATCATTAGAAATGGAGATGGGAGCTGAAAAGAGAGCTCACAGGCTGAGAGCACTGCTATTCTTGCAGAGTACCCATGTTCAATTTCAAGCACCTATCTGGCAGCTCAAAATCACTGTAACTCTAAATCCAGGGAGTCAAACAGACTTTTCTGGCCACCTAGGTACAGGCATGCATATAGCACTTAATACATTTAGGCAAAACACTCATACACATAAAATCAAAAGAAATAGAGATGAGAGTGTAACTAGCTCACAGGAAAGGGATGCCACTGACTTGAGGAAATGTTGGTTCTTACGAGAGCACTTAATACTCACTAAGGCCAAGAATGCTTGCTCCCTGCCATACTAGCTATGTCCCCTTCTACTTCTATCACTTGTGACACACACAGAAGTGTCCTCAACAGAGTGAAGCAGAACATGCATTCCATATTAAAACCTCTAGCCAAATCTGTGAACAAAATCAATCTCTTCAAACTCTAATGGACCCAAGTTAGGTATTTTGCTATACCAATAAGAAATGGTTTCAGAAATGACACATTCTATACTACAGGTACTTTGAAAATGTTATGCTAAGACCTTAGTCAATACAAATGCATGTTTTAAAGGTTCTATTTCTATGAACCTGTTGGGAATTGGTTCTAATGCTTTGTCTTATTTCAGCTCCCAAAAGCCACACTTCTAGATCTGAGGGGCCCTGCCTACCTCTGGCTTCAATTGATAATAAAGAATTGCCATACAGCCAATGGCTGGGGGGAGACAGGGCGGGCCCTAGGAACCACTTGCCCAATTGGGTCTGGGGTAGCAGAGATAAAATAAAGATTTTAAGAGATGTTAACTCAGAAATACTAGAGGGGAGTGTGTGCTAGCCTCAGGGAGGTTTAGAAGTGCCCAGTCATTGAGCTTGTCAAGGCATATCAAAAAGCAGAGAGAAGGGAGGGGGGGAGGAGAGAGGGACGGACAGACAGACACACAGAGAGACAGAGAGACAGTATCTGTGTGTCTGTCTGTCTGTCTGTCTTTCATTTGCAAATCCAGAGACCTCTTGGGCAAGTGTAGCACTCACAAGACTTGCTCAGAGCCAAAGGGGTTTAACTAATTCAAGACTACAGAATTATCGAGAGTAGACAAATCCAAACAACCAAGCACTAGATTAGTCTCTGACTATGGCTGAAAGGGTTGAAAGGTTAGGTAAATACACACACACACACACACACACACACACACACACACACACACACACACACACACACACACACCTCTCTCTCTCTCTCTCTCTCTCTCTCTCTCTCAATCGATTCTTTTGAGAATGTTTTAAAGTTTATTATAGTTATGACCACAATGTTAGGAATATAAAAACATACTGAAAAGGTTACTTGCATAGTAAAAGAAATCTGCTTTAGAAACAGAGCAGAAGGAATGAAGAAAGTAAAGAAATAAAGGAAAAGCCTTTCTGACATGAGGAGTAAGCAAATGTAGATTAAGAGTATTATTAAATGATGAAATTTTGACAAGAACAAGTCAATGATAATTAGCTTCATATGAAGCTCAAGGGGAAAGACTTGAGTGGAAAAGTACTAGTGGTCAAAGAAGAGGGGATAATAAGCAAGCAAAATAATGTACAATAAAATCAAAGCAAGTTCAGAAATGAAAGAACACCTTACACTTTGTTAGTGACTCTCAGGACACTGTGAGCATCTCAGGAAACAGGGAGCTAGACAACAGGCAGATGAAGATACTGGAAAGTGCCACTCAGTCACTGTAGGATGGAAAAATCTTCTCCACAGATTGTAGTAACTTAAGCACAACACCTTTCATTACTGTAGTAATTTAGAACTAGCTTTAAAGCTGAAGACTCCATGTATCAACAAACTGCATTAAGCAAAGTTTAATAAAACATTGTATACTGACAGTATATAAGTACACAAGAACATAAATACTGAAACTTAATACCCAAAATTCATATATACTTTCAGTATCGTCAGCAAGAAACTTTGGTGCACAATTTTATAAATACTACGTTAGTACTGAAATTCACACAAGTAGACCAGCCTGGTGGGGGAATGACAAAACACTATCCACTTGGAAAATTAACTTTAAAAATATATTTTAGATAAGTTTAAGTGTTTTCAATTATTTTTTTCATTCTCTCAAGCTCTTAGAAAAGAAGTAACATTTTCTAACAATACAATCTGCCTGATTCCTCAATCTCTAAAACATTATTAATTCCACTAAACTGAGATCTTAGGATACAACAGGTTACAAAACATTGAATTACTGGCATTTGTCTAAGACACTTATTTAATGCTTAAGGATGATAATTTAGAATAATTTCTGGAATATTTTTTCACTTTACAGTTCATTTTTATATACAGTTCATTGGTATTCATGACCAATAACAAATGGTCAGCCCTGAAAACATACATACAAGGAACATTATACAAACTGTACAGGTTAAGAATATGTACACATATACAAACGGCTATAACAATTAATAAAAAAATTGAAAGAAAACAAGGAGGGTTTTATAGGAGAGTTTGGAAAAAAGATGAGAGAAATGATGTAATTATAGAATAATCTCAAAGTAAAGGAAATAATAAATTTTTAAATGCCTTGGAATAGAATGAGGTTGTACAGCAAGCATGCGAACTCAGCTGAGGTTGGCATTGGTTTCAGTGTGTCCTACAAGGGTGAAGTACTGGAAAGTGATCCCCTCTGTGAGGTACTGAGAGGCAGACACTATGTTTGTTTGTTTGTTTGTTTTTCATGACAGAATTCCTCTGTGTAGCACTATCTGTCCTGGATCTCACTCTCTAGGCTAAGCTGGCCTCCTACTCAAAGTCCCACCTGCCTCTACCTCCTGAGTGCTGGGGTTAAAACTGTGCACCTCTACTGCCGGGCAAGAGAGCAAAACACTTCCTCAGTCAGGCTACGAAGTTTAAATGCAGGCCCTTTATGAGGTGAATAGAGAATGCCAATCCCATCAGAGTATGGCTTCCAAGACTCAATGCCAGTGGCCATAAAAGAAGAGAGAAGCTTGGTGTGGTTACACACATGTAATCCCAACACTCGGGTGGTGACAAAAGTAAGATCCCAAGTGTGAGGCCAACCTGGACAGTGATAACAAAGACGAGAGAAAGTAAACATCCCCTCTCTCTACTGCCATGTGATGGCATCAACTTAGTGAACGACAGTCCCCCATCTCCACTCCTCCTCACAGAAATCTAACCAGAAATTACTTTATACTAGACAGCCTATGAAACTTTCTCTAAAATATATCACATTTAGGTCTAAAGAGCAAATGCTGACCAACACAAAATACTAAAATTTGTGACCTTTATTGTACTGTGACTAAATAATACAAATAAATAGCAAAGGAAACTGGAAAACTCATGAAAATGGAAGAACTGACTTTGGAATGACAACTATGTCGCTGTAAAGATCACAAAAGAAACAAAAAAAAATCCTACAATCAAATGAAAATACAACTTAAACAGCAAATTGGCTCACAGAGGCTTTTATGGATGTAGATGATTATGCTTAAGTCAGAAAGAACACAACTAATTAGCATAGCCATGTACCTAAGGGCTTAGCAATACAAAAACAGCCCAAGCCCAAACTCAGAGGATGAAAAGAAATAACAAATGGAAAAATAGTTAAAATAGAGTTAAAATAATAAGCAGGATTAACAGACCCTTAGCCAAATGAGCAAGAGAAGACAAATATTAGAGAAGGGGGTACATTACCACAGGTACAAATGAAATGTAAAGATCATTACAGAATATTTTGAAAGCTAATATTTCAATAAACCAGAAACTCCAAAAGGAAAGGATAAATCTCTGGGTATGCATGACCTACCAAGAATTAACAGACACCAGCACATTGGTGTGTACTGTGGAACATTATCATGACTGTGGGGTGAGGAACCTAGATGCCGAGTAAGTATCTACCTCCACCTAAGGACTAACATTAAGTTGAGCACACTAGACACAGGGATTTGAGTATGAGTCATCACTGCAGACTTTCCTTATGAAGGAAAGTGTTCTTACCTGTCGTCTGGAAGACTTCACTCATCAGAGCCTCATTTACTGTTGAAGAGCTGGCATTCCCACTATGAAACCAACTCTGATACACTGCTTGCAGCAAAAGTGTCTGTGCTCTTGTAGCTTGAATTGTGAGATTTGGGAGCTCAAAAATACCCTCAGTTACAACAGTCTGAGATCTTTTGGTCCTATACATGAAAGTAAAAGAAAATACAAACAGTAAGTAAATAGTGTTTATACACAACATACTAGAGGAATTGTGCTGCAAAAGTGGGGAAAGGTATACGTTCACATGGTTTGTATGTGTGGCATGCATGCATGTACACAGTCCTGTATATGTTCACGAATGTGCATATATTTGTACATGTGCATGGAGAGTGGAGATGGAAGGCAATAACAGGTGTCTTCCTCAGTCACTCTATACCTTATTTCCTGAGACAGACCCATTTACTGAGCCTGAAACTTACTGAGTTAGCTAGACTGGCAGGTACCAAGGATCCTCCTATCTCAGCCCCATTCCCATCCCATTCCCATCAGGGAAGCTGGTGTTACTCGGATGCATCGCCATACCCAGAAGTCAGAACCTCAGGCATAGAAGGCACTTTACTAACTGAAGCATTTCCCCATACACCTGAATCTTTGTGTTGAAATTTTGAAAATGTTCTGAAATTAAAAAGGGATTATAATTGTCACATTATAAAAATATTTTAAAGCACTAAATTATATTACTGTAAAATTGTTAAAATGCCAGATTTTGCTTTAAAATATTTAAATTTTCCCTTTAAAGGGAAAGGAAAAAATCCCCTGTACCATTCTAGCAACAAGGCTTCAAGTGGCCAACGCCCTCCCTGAGATAAAGTGACAAGAGCAATGGGAAGATAAGCACTACACTGGCCTACTTCTACTGGTGTGCCAGGCAATGAAACAGACAACCACCAGCTAAGACAGTCACCGCACCTCCCCAACATCCACTGGCATCAGTAATTCTACCTACATTCACCCTCTGGTCTACAATCCTGGTCATGCACTAAAGGGAGTAAACTACAAGGGAAATGTACGCTACACGAAAGATTCCTTACACCAATAAATAAGACTGTACTGATCAGAACAATGGGAGAGTAACCAATCAGACAGAATTCACAAAACAGTATTTAATTCTAATGGGCGTCATTTTCTAAATCTTTCTTTCCCTTTCAAAATGCACGGCTGCTTCTCTCTACTATGTTTTCAAGTTTTCATTTGTATTCATGAACAAATAAAAATTCTTCAACTAACACTAATAAAGAACACAAACGCCTGGGACGTCTACATGAACCTAGTATCATAAACCTAGACACTGTGATTTCATCCTGACACAGCACTGGGCACTGGAGCACAGCAAAAGCCATGATCCTAAAAGAACCTCATGACTGTAAGCTGAAATTATAAGGGGATACTCGGTACCAGGGAGACTTTTTATCTCAGAATAAATTTAGCTACTTTATACAGTACTTCAAATTTCAAACCTCAAATGAGCTAAAAAAAAAAAAAATGGTTCCCAATAGATTACATTGGTATAAATAAGAACATTCATAGGCAAGTTTTAAAAGATTTCATTATTTCCTAAGGTTGGAGAGTAATTCTCTTCTTCAGATTTACTATCAGAGAAAATACATTTTGCATATTATTATTCAATAGTAAACAAGATAATTTTGTCATATACACATAATACTTTGAAGGTTTTATTTTTCAGTAACATCAATCACAAAAGTATAGTTTGTTACACCTCTTTTAACTTAAAATTATTTGGCAACACATAGTAGTTGATACAACATTCCTAATAATGTTGATGTAACAATATCAATAGAGAAGGCTTTTCCTTCTCTTGCCAAGTTTGAATTATGTTTGACCAGCTAGCAAGCTAGGTGAGTTACGAATGCCACGTTTGTACTATGCACTTCATCGAGTCTTCACATTACGCTATCTCTGCTTCAGAAAATTTTAAAGATCAATAGATTTTACAACTTAAAGCAACTGGGGGACTCATTAAAATGTCAGTGAAAATACACAATAAAAGTGTGACTTTTCCTTGTGATTTATACCACTGCACATTTATTTAAAACAAAGAAGCTCAATACAAAATAATAATAAAATATCTAACAACTTCTAGACTTATCTTAAAATATCACCAAGTTGTGTTTTAACAGTTATGTTGGTCATTTATTTGGCAAATGTCTTGTGCTTATGTTCAGAAACTTTGGTCTGAATATATGTTCATTTTACGGAACAGGTTTAGAAACTATCAATGCAAACATTACTCTCTAGGGAAAAATAAATCCTAGTGTAACTAGTGGTATAAACAACTCATTAAAATTCAACTTGGACAAACTCCAGGATAAATTGAAGGAAATAGAAACAAGTAGATCTTAATTGCATAGTAGCAAATACTTTAAATAAATATACCCTAATTACAAGCAATTAAAAAGAATGTGATTCACCACTTCCTGGCAAATCACAATACAGAAGCAATGAAATTTCTCTGCCAATGTAAGATTTCTAAGTTATTTAATTCTTGTTTTCAATACATAAAAAGGAAATTTAGAAGTGTGAATCTTACTAGTGAATGCAAAGAAATAAAATCTACTCAACTTCCTACAGATACCATAAAATGGCTGCCACATGCACACCTCAGGAACAATCACCCATTTGCTTTAGGACACACTTTACAGCAATTGAAAAAGTATTTTAGCAACAGCTGGACTAAAGACTCACATGGAGTTCCCAAATGCAAAGCTTGACAATTTAAAGCCGTTCCCAAAATATATTTTTGTTATTGTTCATATCCTGTACATTAAAATAAGATTAGGTCATTTTTTCCAAAATAAAGTTAGTACAAAATCTTACTGACTTATGAGACCAGTTAAAACATGAAAACCTGTCGGGGGAGGAGGGGAGGGGGAGAGAGAGAGAGAGAGAAAGAACACAATGCTTACTTTGCTTACTTAACTGACATATAAAGCCTTTGAAGCACTTTTTAAAAATTAAATGATACAGGGTTGGGGATTTAGCTCAGTGGTAGAGCACTTGCCTAGCAAGCACAAGGCCCTGGGTTCAGTCCCCAGCTCCAGAAAAAAGAAAAAAAGAAAAAATTAAATGATACGGTAAGTGAAAGTGTATACACTCTCTACTCCCAATCCACTCTCCTATCATGATTTTCCAAAATGAGCATACATGCAGACCTCAGACATCAATCTTGTGCATTACAATGCTAACCGTTAGTCTGGAGTTAGTTAGATGAGCCTGTGCCAGCCTACTTCCTCTGACTAAACTACATAGGAGTTAGAATTCACATTGTCCTCTGCTGCTCTTGTCAATGCTACATGGTGCTGTACTGCAAATTCAAGTTCCTGGGCAGTGCATCTGAGCATCCTGTGCTAGCTAGGCTCCACTACTGCTAACCAAAGGCACTATAACCATTACATCCTGACACATTAAGAAATGAACACATTCTATCAGTCAGATGTGGTGGTGCACACCTAGAATCCCAGCACTCTGAAAGTGGATTTCTGAGCTCAGGCCTGGCCTGGCCTACATAGTGAGTTCCCAGACAGCCAAGGCAATGGTGAAAAACCCTACTTCAAAACAGAGGGGTGGCAAATACCTCCTGCAGGTAGCATCACTAGCTCCCACAATGAACCCAAACACTGCGACCTAAGGATAATTTGTGGAATCCTTTGAGGCTTCCACAGACTTCTGAGGTTGTGAGTAGAAATTGCTGTAGCATGAATTTCACTGCACCTCCCGCTAACTGTGCTAGGGCTGCTTCTGATACCTTAATCACATATGAACACTAAGAAAGGGGCCTGCACTGAACCTCAAGCACCATTCAGTTCATCCAAAGCCTGAGAAGCTGAAGGAACAACAGTGACCTAACTAACCTAATCAGTAACCCAATGAAGGTGGAATACATAACCAGACCAAGAAATAATACCACTAATAATGATTTAACTGCAGAAGCTTAGACTCTATCACAAAAACATACACTATGAGAGTAATTAAGATAAGAAGTTCCCTCCCAAATGTACTACTCCGATAGTAATGTTCCCTGAGAAAACCAACAAAAATGATTCATAGGACAATAATGTTAAATTGGCAATTTTAAATATGTTCAAGAAACTCAAAAAATATTTTAAAATGCCAGAATGAAGACTGTGAAAATGTAGTTGAAATAAGAAAAATAATTAAAGTTATATAAAAATAGAGCATAGTAAAGAAACAGATGGGTGGTGATGGTGCATGGCTTTAATCCAAGCACTGGGGAGGCAGAGGAAATGGATCTCTAAGTTCAAGGATATCCTGGAATACAGGACAACTTCCAGGACAGACAGGGCTACACTGAGAAACCCTGTCTCAAATAAACAAAAGAAAAAAACAAACAACGGAAGGAAAGAAGGGAGGGAGGGAGGAAGGGAGAGGAAGGAGAAAGAGAAAACAAGAGGAGAAGAGGAGGGGGGAGAGGAGGAGGAGAAGAGGAGGAAGAAGAGGAGGGGGGAGGAGGAGAAGGGGGGCCAATTATTCCTGAAGAAAATTCAAGCTGAAATCAAACTTGAATTAAAAAATTTAGTAAACCAAATAAAAAACCTCAATGGAAGGCTGGAAAGATGACTCAGCAGTTAAGAGCTCTGACTACGGAGAGAAGCCGTGGCAGGACAAGATGGCAGGCGATGTTAAGATTCCGCTCTGTGTATTTACAGGTTGGTATTAATGTTCTCAAGGGATGGATAGTACCGGGCATTGTATGTTTAAGTGGGCAATTATATCTTACCAATTGGATCTAAGATTATTGTGTCGTGTGTTCTTTTATGTGAGGGTTTGAGTGTAGGAAATCGTGTGGCTGGGATGTGTTTCCGCCAAGATATCTAGCAGATATCTGGGCACCGCGGTACAGAGCTAACGGGGTAAAAGACACCATTACTTTTTATTATTTTTATATTCTTACAACAACAGATGTCGAGCCAAGGTGATGGGCAAGAATCCACTAGTAAGCCTGAGAGTTGAGAGAAAGTTTTTATTTTCTAAGTAAGAGGAGGCCGGCGCCATGTTAAGTCATGTGATATCTTAAGGGCGGGAATTCAAACAAAGAAAGCAGAAGCCACCTGGGCTGGCAGGCTGTAGGTCCCCTGCTGTGTGATAAGTAATAGCAGATCAGAGAGTCAGAGATTAAAAGCTGCTTTTTAAAGAAAGTTGTTTAGAAAGTCTTTCAGGATACTCATATTCTTTTTAACGTGGGCTCCACGGGAATTTTGGGTTGAAATCCTAGTTAGACAAGCTACTTCTTAATTACAGGTATTATTAAAAGGTGATTGAGTTTATTTTTAGAAAGAAGAGAGTAAAGAGATTACCTGAATCAGGTGGGGATTTTCATCCACGGTTCAGAACTTAGAGAGGAAAAATTAGTCACTACCTCCAAGTAGAGAGTTGTGATGAAATGTCTGTAACACCAAGGAGAGTGAATGCAGGCATATATTTTAGAAGTTATTAAGGTTAAAGAAAAATCTGTGGCTCCGGGTAGAGAGCTTAACAGATGGATGTATTTTGGGTTAAATTCCTGAGTTTTAAGTTGTTTATTGGTATTAAAATTGAGAGAAGGCGTTTGTTTTTAGAAAGAAGAGTAAAGAGATTACCCAAATCACGTGGTGATTTTCATCTATGGTTCGGAACTTAGATAGGGAAAAATTAGTCACTACCTCCAAGTAGAGAGTTGTGATTAATGTCTGTAACACCGGGGAGAGTGAATGCAGATATATTATAGAAGTTATTAAGGATAAAGAAAAATCTGTGGCTCCGGGTAGAGAGCTTAACAGATTGAGATATTTTGAGCTAAAGTCCTGGTTTGATATGTTGCTTATTGATATTGGAATTGATAGAAAGTATTTGGTTTGTCTTATGAATTACCCCACTAAAGACCATATGGCTCGTTGATGCCAGCTAGTGAGGGTTTGTGGTTACTTTTGATATTTACCACCACAGGAAGCTCAGATTCTCTTAACGTGGGCTCCACGGGAATTTTGGGATAATTTCCCGATATCACAGAGTACAAAAGCCTATCAGGCTCATTGTTTAGCTTACTTCCTTTTTTAAAAAATTGTTTAATATTCATAATGGGTGTGACGTTGAGTTTTATGATTATATTATTACTCTGAGAGAGAGTGCAAGATACAAGCTTTTCTGGTTTCAGACTAAGGAACACAGTATTTTGGGAGAAAGATTTTGTCTTTGTGTTTTTAAAACCTGTGATTAGGCTCTGGAAACCTCACAGAGTCATACTGATCAGATTTGATAGAGGTAGACCGCCTGAAAAATTTATTCAGGAGAATCAAACAAAAAGATATCTTGATTCTAAACTTTTGTCTTCAGAGTTGTATTTTACAGAGTGTGCCTACTTGGATTCCTGGTCTCAAGGACTTTCAGCTGGGTCCAGTCAGGACACATCCGGCTACAGCATTTGCTTCATTCTTCCTAACCTCTACCCCTAAGGATATCTCAACGCCCATGTACAGCTTGAAGAAGTTATAGAGGAGTCGTCGCCCCAATTCCCTGGACTTTGGGGGGCTGAAAGTGGTTATTCTAAAATTGTTTTTATGAAGTACTTAAAATTGGTTGTAATTTAACAGGGAGGAATTAGCTAGATTGAATTGTTCAGTCATAATCTCATTTGGTAACTAAGCTGAAATCATATCTTTGCTTTGGTATAGAATTTATTTGTCAAAAGAGTTTAAAAGTACAAGGTTTAGAGCCAGTCCTTCTATTGTTGTCATTACAAACTTCTGAGTTGATTACACCCGTGAGTTAAGATTCAAATAGCAAAGTCATGGCTCTGAGTTTGTGAGAGTACTTTCAAGATAATATTTAGGATATGGAGACAACAGTTCAGATTACCTTATATAGATAGATGGTTTTCAAAAACGTCAGAAATCCACAAAATTTGAGATTTAAAGTTATTTATCTTTTGTTGAGACATATCTGCTCCTAACAGTTACCCTTTGGTGGATTTAACGAAGAATGTGAACATCTCTACCTCCAGGTGAGGCAATACTTTATGGCTAGGCAGCCACTACACAAAACTGCCTGTTTCATTTGCAGACTAATACTGTCCAGAAAAGGACAAACTATGCAGAATAGTTGACTGATAAACTCTGCCAAGATAGAGTGATCAGCCCTTCAAAATCTGCATTTCAAGAGTCTGTCAGTTGATTTTGGGCCAGAAGGCTGAAGACTTGCGCTCACATGTTGCTAACAGGGGACTGTGCTAGTGGAGATTTGTCTCTACAACCTCTCATTTCTGGAAGCCGTGTTAGGCTTCCTTTGTGTATAGATATTTGGTCATTCCCAGATTTCTGACAGGGTTGAAGACGTTAAATAGCCTTTCAGTCTGTTTAACTCTAAATATACATATTTTATTGGACAGTTATCAGATAGTATACAAGCTAGCCAAGATATAGATTTTAAGCCTTTCTTAAGCTGGAATGGAATGGAATGTTCTGTTTAACTGATATAGTGAAGGACTGGGTGTTGAGTATATCATATGCTTTCTAAATGTAGAAGGGTAATTGTACTCAATATGTAAGTGAAAAGGTTTTTTAACTGGACAAAAAGGGTGAAATGTTGTGGTTTCCCCTGAAGTTACTGTATTTTGATGTTAATTCCACTGCCCCAAGGACAGCTGCCTAGTCAAGGACTAAGAACTCAAGTGACTTCACCAGAACCACCTCTCCATTGAATTTGTAAAGTACTGGTACGGGGCAGGATAGAAGGAGGCCTGTCATTGGAGGAGAAGGAAGGATGGGCGGGAGAGAAGTTTGAAGGAAGAGGAGGAGACTAAGGGAGAGAGAAAGAGACAGGACGGAGAGAGGGAGAGAAGCCGTGACAGGACAAGATGGCAGGTGATGTTAAGACTCTGTTCTGTGAGCTTCCAGGGACTAAGCCACTACCTAAAGACTATACATGGACTGACCCTGGACTCTGACCTCATAGGTAGCAATGAATATCCTAGTAAGAGCACCAGTGGAACGGGAAGCCCTTGGTCCTGCCAAGACTAAATGCCCAGTGAACTAGACTGTTGGGGGGAGGGTGGTAATTGGGGGGAGGATAGGGAAGGGAACACCCATAAAGAAGGGGAGGGGGGAGGGGATGTTTGCCCGGAAACTGGGAAAGGGAATAACACTCGAAATGTATATAAGAAATACTCAAGTTAATTTAAAAAAAAGACTCTGTTCTGTGTATTTATAGGTTGTTATTAATGTTCTCAAGGGATGGATAGTACCGGGCATTGTATGTTTAAGTGGGCAATTATATCTTACCAATTGGATTTAAAAAAAAAAAAAAAAAAAAAACTCTGACTACTATTCCAGAAGTCCTGAGTTCAATTCCCAGCAACCACATAGTGGTTCACAACCTCTGGTGTGTCTAAAGAAAGCTACAGTGTATGAATGAATGAATGAATGAATGAATGAATGAATGGTCAATGCAAAACTTCACAAATAGAATGGATCAAGTGGAAAACAGAAGATTTGTACTTGAAGACAGGATAAGGGAATTAGAGCACTTTGTCAAGGAAAATGATAAATTAAAAAAAAATGAAGAAAGAATGCGGGAAATCTTGTGAACTATGAAAGATCACAGAGAATAAACTCAGGTCAAAGACACAGAAAATATTTTCAATGAAGTCAAGGGAAAAAAAGTTTCTCAAAACAATGGAAATGGATCTATAAGGTACAAGAGGAATACAGAACAGCAAATCAACAGGACCAGAAAACCAATTCTCCAAGTCATTCCATGGTCAAAACACGAAACTTACAGAACCTTGTGTTCTATGTTCCCTAAGAGACTACAGACAGTAGCCCAGGCTCGATCTCTGGCAGACTATCGTCGTGATCAGAGGAGAAGACGTCCCACAATAAAGGCAGCTGTATGACAACAAAGGCAACACTGTACGGGATACCGGGAAGGACTGCTTCAGATTGGAAAAGGGTAAGTATATCCAAGAGGCGACCAGAGAAACAAACAAAAACAACCAATTTTAGGTCTGTAATTAAAAAGGAAAACTAAGAACACAGATACCACAAAATTAACACAATGACAGGAATTAATACATATCTTTCAATAATAACTTTCAATACCAATAATGTTACCTCCCCAATAAAGAGCAGTAGACTGGACTCTTAAAAAAGCATCAATTACTTTCCTGCCTCCAAGAAACACACCTCATTGGTTGGGGATTTAGCTCAGTGGTAGAGTGCTTGCCTAGCAAGCGCAAGGCCCTGGGTTCGGTCCCCAGCTCCGAAAAAAAGAAAAAAAAAAAAAAAAAAAAGGAAACACACCTCACTAAGATACACAGCTTAAAGATAAAAGACAGAATGTTAATAACAAGAGCTCTCTATGATTCATGCTTGCATTTGAAAATGTGAGCTCTCAACTTCTTGTTCCTGCACCCATACTTCCTGCTATGCTCATCACAGTGATAGATTGTTAGACCTCTAGACTCATAAGTTCAGATAAACACTCCCAACCACAAATGTCCTTGGCCAGGCCACTTTGCCACATAAACACTTCCCAACCACAAAATTCTTGACTGTGCTGCTTTGTCACGGCAACAGAAAAGTAACTAATATTAACTAGTATCAGAGTGGGCTGTTGCTATGAAGAACCTCACCATGTAGGTTTTTAGAAGACTTTGGAACTTTGAACTGGAAAAGACATTATCAGAACTAAAGAGGCCATCTTAGCAGAAGTTTGGAAAACAGTAGTATGCTGAGAGCAATCAAGACTTTTGAGTTTGCATGAGTTTTCAGAGGCAAAGAATATTTATTAGCAATTAAGCCAGAGGTTATTCTTATGAAATTCAACGAAGAGTTTGGCAGCCTTCTACCCTTGTCCTAAGAACCTGCCTGATGCTAAATTCCTAGATAACATAATAATGTAAAATCTGTGGAATGAATGTTATTCATAATGCTTACTCAAGCCTACAATGAAAAAATCAAATTGGGCATAGAGAAATACAAATGTTCAGTTTAAAGAGAAAATAAAAGAGCACTAGGGATCGTAATGCTACATCCAAAAGTTCTAGAAGAGGGTCTGTAATTACGGAGATTAGCACCATTAAACAAAGTTCTGATCTGCACTGAAAGAAAAGGAGGGTGCCCTCAGTTAAGCTTCCAACTCGTGCTCCTAGAAAGAAATGAAGTACTTTTAATAAAAAGAAGGAAAAAATGCTGCTAACTTGATTCAAAGGGATCAGGAGCTAGCCAAAGGTGGCAGCTGAACTCACCATTGGTCCACACGGTGCTACAATTAGAGGCAGGAAGGATGAAAGGCCAAGGGGTTTTCATCCACAGTTTCAGAATGCTGCCATGGCCATGTAGTGTGGGGCAGGAGAATCCCTGTGTGAGGGATCTGAGAGGGAAGAAGCCCTGCAAGACGACTATATGAAACTGTGAAAGGGAAGCCTGGGTTTCTCGTGAATCGGAGCTAATGGAGATACCAGTCATATGGCATGTTTCCTGGAGAGCTGAGTATGGGGAGGAGAACAGCCGAGAGAGAGGAACAGGGAGGGGGGAGGGAGAGAGAGAGAGAGAGAGAGAGAGAGAGAGAGAGAGAGAGAGAGAGAGAGAGAGAGATGCAGGAAGCAAAGCAATTAAGAGACTGCCTTAAGTCTCAGAAGATACTTTGGCCTTTAAGACAGAAAGACCAGGGGTTTTAAGAACTGACCTAAATGTATCCTACATTATGATATGGCCATGAGACCGATAGGGGCAAGAGAGGGGACTGTGGTGGTTTGAATATGGAATGTCTCCCCTAGGCTTTGGTATTTGAACCTCTGGTGCCCAGGCTGTGGCACTGCTTGGCGTGCTTAGGTGACACAGCTTTGATAAAGAAGTGCATCACTGGGGTGGGCTTTGCGATGACCAGCATCATTCCACTTCCAGTTTACTCTCTTCGCCTTACGTCTGTGTTTGAAGATGTGAATTCTTAGCTTCTTGATCCTGCCAGCATGCCTGCCACCTACTATCATGGCCTGAAGGCCACAACACACTGAATCCTCTAGAACCATAAGTCCAAACAAACTCTTCCATACAAAAGTAAATAACAATAATAAAAGTTTTTAAATGTTCAAACAGTGGCTCAGATGACTATGAATCAGAAGTGTGACAGAGACTCAGAAACCAGATAGTGTCTACAATCACACCCAATGCTGATAAAGTAGTTCCTTTTCTCATGGCTCTGTACAAATACCTAACCCCCCCAAAAAAAAGTTTGTCTTAGAGTTCAGTGGGATAGAGCTAATGGGGAGCGGGGGCTGAGGGGGACTGCAGCAGCGCTACATGCTTAGTTAGAAAACAGATAGCAATGGATGCTGGTGCTGGCCCATTTTCTGCTTTTTATTCAGCCCAGGACCTCAGCCCATTGAATAATAACAACCACATTTAGGATGGGTCTTCCAACATCAACTAACAAAACCTAAGTAATTCTTCACAGACACGCTGACAGATTTGTTTGTGTGATTCTAAATCACCCCAGCAAGTTGCCAATCAGGAGTAACCATTGTAGCTGACAGCTACAGTTCTATTAAAGCAGGACTGGAATATCTACATACTATTTGACCTGATCCTAGCAGACATTAGATTCAGTATCTCTAATACATAGCCTCTAACGTTGAATTTAGTTAATTTTATTAACTATACTTTAAAGTAAAAATCAAATTGGATCATCAAAGCAGAAAAGATGAAAATATGAAATCAAGGAATACTTCATAATAATTCTTGTGTGGCCACTATGAGAATCAGTATAACATGTTGAATGCCCTTAAATTTTAACTTATTCAAATATCATCTTACTTCCTGTTATTTAAAACGTTAAATTCATATTTTAAAGTATAATATTCACTTTCAGATTGTATCTATCCTTTAATAATCTTTTTAAAAGCTACTTCCAAGTTCTCCATGGCTCTATAACCCATGTAACTTTTTTCTTCATGTCATTAATGTATTTATAATGTCATCTAGTATAAAAGTTGGAGAGTTTACTCCGATTTTCAAAGACCACACCTCTTATACATTCCTGTTTATTAAAGCAATGTTTATTAAGCACCCTTTATTTCTTTTTTTTTTTTTTAAATGCTTAGAACTATATTCAACAAGACACAAATTCAAGGTTGCCAGCTTCCTGAACACACTGGAAGCCTCAGAAGTAAAGGAGCTTCGTTACAAAATGTGAAGCCTTTTAAAAAAAAAAAAAGAAAAGACTTCTCTACAAAATATGAGAAGATTACTGTGAGGTCATACTGACTTTGAAAACCCAGGTTTTTACAGCTATAGAAATAGCGACGTGTTGACAACCTTTATTTGCTAAGACAATAGAAGCAATACGACAGTTCACACAGTCCATGGCCTCTGAACACTTCAGCAGCAGCCACCCTGAGGAAATCCCTGGGCCAAGTCTCACAGAGCACACTTCTCTTCCTTGCTGCCCACGTCATCAGAAGTCTTGGCAGACATTTTCCTTGTTTGCCTCCCCATGCTGCTGCTTGATTTGATAGATAGTTTTCTAGCTGTCCAATAGTCCGCTCAGTCTCTGATCTTACTCACCAGCGACACCCAATTTGACTCCATCTCTCTCAACTTAGCCCCAGCTGTAAGCTGCATGTTCTTGGCTGCCAGTTTAAATCCTGAATATGTTTCCTTAAGTTATGAAGCTCTCTGTGCATGTTCAATCTTCCGTTGTACACTTTACAGGCATTATATCCATGCTGCGACATCAGCTCCAGATTCTCAATCCAGACTGTGTGATGCTCCAGCTGGGCCATAGAACTGTTTGCACAGTCTTGTCACGCAGTAATACCATTTTTTTGACCTGAGGAAGGGGTTGGCTTCATACCATTTCATGCTGAGTAATTCAATCAGCTGTCGAGCAGACAGTCTTTCAAATTTGTTTCTCATGATGTCTGTTTCAAAGGCAGAATACTCCGGGGCTGTCAGGTAACTCAAGTAGTTCTTGGTAGGTGGCATCTGCAGATTTCCTCCTCCACCAGGGCTGCAGCCACTGTTGCGCGCCTGACGCCTGGCAGCCTTGGTGAAAGCAGGGTAGCATATCCACCACCACCTCCCTGGCTACCTAGCCCATGCCCGCCATCTTGCGGCACTCTGCAGCACCCTTTATTTCTTAAGTAGATGGTGAAATACTATAAAGAAAGGTGCAGTAAATACATATCCAGTACACAGTCAATGTCTAGTTAAGGTTACTGTTGCTGTGTTGAAACACCATGACCAAAGCAGCATGGGCAAGAAAAGGTTTATTCAGTTTATGCTTCCACATCACAGCTCATCATCAAAGAAGTTAGGACACAAACTTAAAAGCAGAGCAGGGACCTGGAGGCAGGAGCTGACGGAGGCAGTGGCATGGAGGGTGCTTACTGGCTTACATCACATAGACTGCTCAGCCTGCTTCCTTATAAAACCCAGGACCACCAGCGTCAAACCCAGCAATCCTCAAAGTAGTGTATTTAAAAAAAAAATCATAAGAAAGCTGTGCTGGCTATTTTTGGCCTTTACTCTAGACACTAAATCATATGGCTGAGACCTACCTATCTGTCCATGACGAACTTGTCTATGTGAGAGGAAATACAACGGGAAAGGCATGAGGATGCCACTCTCTACATCAGCCTCTGGTATGGCAGAGAAAATATAGAAAAAGAGAATAATATAGGGTTGTTGGGTCAGTATATTTTACAGCTAGCAAAATGTAAGGGAAAGAGAGTACAAGTCAAGGCTATGGTATAGAGCCTCTGCGGGGTCCGAACCCTTAGAATTCACAGTAAGAATCAAAGAGTAAAAAGAAAGCATGATAACAGAGATAGACAGCCCTCATCTCCAATAACTAGTAATAAGGAAAGGAAACTCTTTAATGTAGCTAGTACATGGGGTCTCAATAAAGTCCTACTACAAGAAACTATGGGAATCAAAGAATACTCTGTAACTAGATTGCTTGAATTGAGGAAAGAGACACAACCTGGCTTATGAGACTATGCAACACAGGGTAAATGGAATACACATGAATGCCTTAGAAACAAATATACTACTCATTTCTCCATTAAACCAAGGCTACACAACCTGAGGCAGTGTGAAGTTAGCAGTCTCTGCCTGGTAGCTCATATGAGTCAGTAGGAAGACTTGGTTATTGCAGGCTGAGGTCTTCATTCATACTACGGCCTAAAAGACCTCAGAAAAATGGCAAGCATTACTGAGAAAACAGGATGTGGAGGAGAAAATGTTTGCTGCCCAGTTCGTGAGGCCAAATAAAAGTGTGTTCACCAGTAAGTTAAAAAAGAGGTTATTCACTGGGGATGTCAGGCCCACTACGGAGCTAGCTTTAGAGACTGCTGCTCCCCACGGTAGAATGTGAGGTAGGAGAGCGGAAGGTAGAAAGTAAATGAGACCCAGACCTGGCTGTGGTATGAATGTTAAAAGGTCCCCTGCGTGTTCATGTACTTGAGCACCTGCTTCCTACTGCTGACTGTTGGGAAAGGCTGTGAACCTTTAGGAGGCGGAGCTGTGCTGGAAGTAGGCCACTGGGGGCAAGGGCGGGAGTGCTGAAGCTTTATAGTCCAGCCTCTGTTCCTCACCCGTGGATAAAATGTGTCTGGCCGTCCTCTGATCTTGGAACTATGCTTTCCCAACATAACGATTACCCAGCCTCAGAGCATAAAGCAAACACACCCTTCCCACTCAAGTTGCTTTTCAGTAGCTACTGTCTCAGCAACAAAGTCACTAATAAACACCAAATTGTATTTTGTTCCTAAAACGTTAAAGGAACCAAGATGTGTTAAGAAAGGACAAGGCAAACAAAGAGGAACTCAAAGACAAAGGCAGCAAGATTTGGAAGTCAAATACAGCAACACGTAGATGGCTGCTTATGTCTATCCAGCAAAGGTCAATAAAGAAGGCTTTCTTATAGACAAGCTAAATATTCCATTGTGGGTTTTAGAGGAAATAATTGAGATAATAGTTTTCTGAAGCACTTAGTAAAATTGATTCCAACATTTGAACGACAAAAAAAAAAAAATAAAAAAATCCTGTTTTTTTGTTGTTGTTTCTTGAGACAAGGTCTCACTATTCACTATGTAGCCCTGGCTGGCCTGATCTCACTATGTAGACCAAGCTGGTCTCAAATTCAAAGAGATCCACCTGCTTCCTGAGTGTCACTATGCCCGGCCACAACTTCTTAACAGACCAGAATACAGAACAGTTTAGCTCAAATGGAATGTGCTATATATAGAAAGTTCATTGTACATAGCATAATAAACCACATATGAGGACAATGACATTTACAAACAGAAACCTGCCAAGAAACATTAAAAGAAACTGTAAAATGGTTTCATCTCACAGGATTCATTCCAAGAGTTAATCATAATATTTTTTTATAAATTCTGTGGAACAATGGGCAAATTTCTTTGAAAAAATGAGTAACTTCCTTACTAATTTCACTCCCAAATTATTTTAAATTATTAAAGGAATACAGTATTTTTTTTTAAAGATACTTGTATCTGTTTTTCTGGAAGTTACTTTGAAAATCTACTTAAATAAAAAACTGAAGACAAGTATTATCATATAATATTACTAATATTAATTAATTAATAATATTATCATATAATATTACACATTGAAATACATGTTTTAAATACATGTTTAAATATATTTCACTAGAAGATAACTTTACATAACCATATTTCTTTTGTTTAAACAATTAATTCTATAACATATTTAAAAACATTTACTTTTATCTAAAAGTAAATAGAAAATATTACCTTTCCTTCTAAAAATCTCTTAGAATTTAAGGAAATATGACCTTCAAATGCAGTAAGCAATCTTGAATAAGTGATTAAGGTGAAAATCTGCCCACACTGTTACTAAACATGTCTTCTCTAAATGCTGGGTATACTTTACGCAGCATGTGGAATGACATACCATCCACTGCACTTCTTCCACAGATCTGCCTACTCCCAGGAGGAAAGGTCGCCTGCTCTTTCTTATCCCTGGAACTCTCTACAGCAGCAGCACATATCTCAAATATGAAGTAAGTTAGTACCCATCAACCACCCTTCCTACTCCAGAAATACTGGGAACTAACACATTACTGAGAATGACAGCAGTAAGTTGGTAAGGTAGCTGAGCAGACAAAAGTGCTTATCAAGTCCACAGACCTGAATTCAATCCCCAGTCCCACATAATGGGAGGGAAGTCACACCACAGGTGTCCCCAAACTTCCACACATGTGCGATGGCACATGAATGCACATATACACCACATGTACATACACAAAATAAATAGCTGTAATATTTTAACTTTTTACATTTAAAAAATGGAGGTTTTCATTTCTTAGGTCTCAATAAGAATACAATTTCAATTGTTTTTCTAACATTTTGTATAAAACTTACACTTATGGGCATAAGCTAGACATATTTAAAATTTTCTATCCAGAAATGATAAGATAAAAATGAACATAAATCACAGTTAACAAGTACTTCCTTACCAGAGAGCAGGGAGCTTCAGACGCTTCCCATAGAGGGCAGTACTGAAAGAGGGAACAATGGGTGCAGGTAGGCAGTGAGACCCACTCTGCTCCAAACACGTCAGTCCTGCCTGGAAACCAAACACCTGCAAGACAGAGCACAGCCAGGCGAGCGAGTGAGCAAGTGAGCGAGGGCCAAACACCAGAGCAGCTGCAGTCACATGTGCCTGCCGCTCTGTTCACTTCCAAATGAAGCTCCTGGAAGGCATGTTTTTCTGGTAGTTTGACAACAGTTAAATTTCAATGCGTTAAACTTAAAACATGAAGAGATCTAGAACTATTGTCTTAAATGTATTTTAAATATATAACTAAGGATTTTGAAGCCACCAATGTATCAAGTGAGAACAGGGCTCTATCTGGGAAGTACTTTAATCCTTCTCATGAACTCCTTCACATGAAATCCGGTGCTCTTTTGGAATAAAACGAGGCTACTGAGATGACTTATCAGATTCAAGGTGCTTGCCACCAAGCCTCAGGAGCTGAGCCCTGTATATGAAACTCCCACTTAGTGGAGTATTTCTCACAAGTTGTCCTCTCAGCACCACAGACATAACAAGCTTGGCAGCAAGCACCTTTAACTAGTGAGCCACTTAACTGACCCTATAACTATTTTTAAATATATCTTTTTTTAAGTTGGGGATGGAAGGACCAAGAAGATAGATTGCCTCACAAGCATAAAGATCTGCGTTTGGTCCCTTGTAGTGACAATTCTGGAGTTTTAGTTTCTTTAAAGAACATAGATATATGATTTAAGAATATGTTTCTGTTTTAATCCCAGATGTGTGATATGGGCTTCTTCAGATTGTCCACAACAGTTATGATTTGCCTCATACTCCAGCAGAGACATAATTTTGCCAGGTGCAGATAGTTTCTGCAATTGTGCGACATCTGGAAATCTGGGGACTTTTCAGAGAGTCTATAAATGCTAGGGATCCAAGAGGCAGAATGGGTTTCTGGTCTGTTTGTCAGTTGGCTGTTGTTGATTGCTGTTGGTCACAGCTTACTATGTAGTTGTAAGCAAAGAAACAAGAAGAAAATTTACATATCCTGACGGTGAAGATCAAACTTGTTCCAAGGAACTCTATGCCCCTAATCAGCAGGAAGTAGTCAAGGATAGCATCGCCCCTTTCCAACCCCCGACTTTATTCAGGGGACTCTTTCCTTTCCTATCCTTTTTTTTCTCTTACCTAATATTAATGAAAGAAAAAGGTAGAAGAAAGAAGAACCCACAAAGTAGCCTAAGGCCCTCACACCCACATAGTGACACATGCCTTTAACCTCAGCCAGGGGCTCACTGGGCAGCAAATCCACGCACTGCAATTACAGCAGACACCCACTATCAAGAAATCACGTGGAGAGTGACAGAAGACATCTGATGTCAACCTCAGCTTCACAGCCACATGGACAAGTGTGTAACACACATGCATATATGCATGCATGCATGCACATGGACTCACTGAAACAAATCAAGTATTTCCCTTTAAATCAAGAACTTACTGTGACTCCAACAAGAGAAAAATGACTAAAAACTTGTGTTAAAGATTCCTTATGAAACACTATGCCTACATTAATGTTTCTTTTCAAGTAAATCCTGGGCTTTTTAAAACACCCATATTAAACATTTTTTTCACACTGCTTCAAAACTCATTGTGGGTGATACTTTTAGATCTTCAAAACTGTGAAAACAATTGTCAAACATTAAGCTACTAATTACTAGGAATCAAAAAAAAAAAATTGAAACATTTTAATTATACTAGAGTAGTGACTAAATCTTATTTAATCAGCTACTAATTACTAGGAATCAAAAAAATTGAAACATTTTAATTATACTAGAGTAGTGACTAAATCTTATTTAATCTTACCTTCTGAAATATTGATTCTCTAAAACTACAACCTTAAGCACAAAGTAACTCGCTTGATATTCCTACCGTGAACAGACACTAACAAATAAGAAAATTGTCTTTCCATACCTTAAGGTAGCAGTGGACATAGCAATAATGAAGAAGGTTATCAGAAGGTTGAGTAAGGCTGCTGACCACATGGACCAACTGTTCAGCATACATTGGGACAGAATGTTCCAAATTGATTTTATCCACCAATATCTGAATGGATGGCAAAGGCCGAAGTGACTGGAAGTTTGTGGCATTCGTGAAGTGACTTGCGTTCTGGAAAGTAATGGTATAAGTTTTACACTCTAGCAGAACAAGGGCTGATCTACATACATCCCTCTACATCAACTTCAGACCCACATATTTCACAGTGAGAAACCCAGCGAGAAATAGCTGTTAGAACGCTCATGAAATAACCAAATACAATGTCTTCTAGATAGTCCAAGTATGCCTTGGCTTTTAAAGAATGCACTTCTTTAAAAATTATTCTTGCTCCTTTAGCTAACGATGTTTATTTCTCAATCAACAGGAAGGAGCATTATCTCTCCATAGTTTCTTAATCATTCAAAAACCTCAAGAGGAGAACACTAAATATTGTTCCTGACGTTTAATGAAGAAAGCCAAGATCCTCTTTGTCTTGAGACAATCTATCTTATGAGCAGTTTCTCTAATCCAAAAGCCCTATTTTTCCATCATCAGTAATTTGAAACTATTTTCAATTCAGTTATGGTTTTGCTTTGTTTTCTAAATAACTTTACTTTGGATTCCTATGAAAAATAGCATCAATGAACCACACAGCAATCTGAGTGTGAAGCACAGTAAGTTGGCATGACACCTGCCCGTCTGAGGAACTCCAGATTACAGTTCCCTTTCCAGGAAGACATCACCACTGGAGGAAAGGAACATTCTCACCTCAATCTTCATAGCTCTCTTTTTTAACTTGTGATGGAATAACACAGAATACTCCCTTAGAGATTCTTAACATCTGCAGGAAATGTGTATGTTCCTCATTCTTTAAACAGACTTATGTAACACTCTGGAGTACTACTGATTTCTGATAATACTCTGTTTGTTTTCCTTTTTAGATTTTGGAAACAGGGTTTCTCTATGTAGTTCTGGCTGCCTTGGACATGTTCTGCTATGCAGAGCAGACTGGCTTCGAACTCACCAAATCAGGCCTGCCTCTGCCTCCCAAGTGCGAGGATTAATGGCCTGCAACCAGCATACCCAAAACAATTTCTAATAATATTCTTTACCTTCATTTTTTTCCTGGTGTTAATAGGGTTTAAGTCCATATGTAAAAATGCCACTATCTTAATAAACTCTAAAATTTACTGGCAAAAGCTGTTCTCGATTTTTCCTTAGCTTCTAATTCATTTTTAAATTATACTAGTTCTAGGTCCCCCATATCTTTGCCTATCCCATTCCTCTTTCTTGTTGCTTGTGTGGTTTCTTAGTGCGAAGTAGTTGTGCATTCAATCTTGATTCCTTTGCACAGAACATATTTCTTCTTTGGCTTTTGTTTAAAAAGATGATTTTAAGTTTTTATTTCATGCGTTTGAGTGCTTTGCCTCCATGTTTATCTATCTGCATATGGATGTATGTCTGCTACCTATAGAGGGCGGAAGGTGGTACTGGATCCCTTGCAACTGGAGTACAAATGTATTAAGCTGCCATGTGGGAGACTAAACCTATCTCCTTTCCAAGAGCATCAATTGCTCCTAACCACTGAGCTATCTCTCCAGATTTTCCTTGGCTCTTTAAAAAGATTTTTGTTTAAATAAAACTTATCTAGGTGTATTTTTCATTATATACTTTTAGATGTAACATAGTTTTGAGTGTTCTTTCCTGTTTGTAAGCCTTATTTTTTTCCTGCTGTGCCTCTCGCATTTGCTTGTTTTTTGAGATATTCTCTAATCGTGGGTTTTTTCCTCAACCATATCAATTTTCAAAGGGAAAACTGCTAGCAAGGAAATGTTACTGAGAGAGTGGTTCAAATCACCATGAAATTCTATTCATTTTATTAGCTAACCTCTAAGCTGCCCTTGTGCAATGTAAATCCTTAGTATCAGAGAACAGCACTGAAAAGGAAGAGTAGAAATCTCACTATGAACACGGGGCTGCTGTCAACAATTAGAATTAAGTCCTGTGAAGTGCATACTTGCTTATATGAGTAGTATGTCTTCACTAAGTACAAATAGAAGTATACACATACTAAAGCAACCCAATTCTGGTTCTCAATAGGAACAAGATGATTTGTTTAGATTATTGGCTTCTCTCATTACATTAAGACATTATTAAACCTTTCTGGGTACCACAACTAGAATATAACTGGGGATCTATGAGAAAACTTAGCTGCAGTACAGAATATGTTACCATACATGATGTGTGTCAGCTGGTCCTTTGACTGCAATGTCGCCATGAAGGAGAGGTGACAGCAATAACGACTTTGCCTTTGTTGTGTGCTTAAGAAATAAGGGGCAGGTGAGCTGACTCGGCAGCTAAGGGCATGACCCTAAACCTCAGGACTGGAGGTCAAGCCCTGGGATCCACAAGATGGAGAGAGAGAACTGAATCCCACAGGCTGCCCTCTGACCTCCAAAGGGGTGCTGTGGCGTATAAAGTATCCATGTGTGCACACAGAGAGGGAGAGGGAAAAAGGGGGGTGGGGAACAAATGTACTATTTGAAAAAGTTAATTCAGCAGAGCGTTTTATTTCTTAATCACTAAATTTACAACCACTTAAAAAATTAGAATTAAGGATATGAAGCAGCTACTTGAGGTAATACAGCAGTATATGGTCTCACTTCCAGAAGCTATACGCTTCACCGTTTCTTTATACAGTCTTAGCTTATTCTATTAAAGTTGTATTTAATATTACCTTTTAAAAATCAGGAACTTTAGTTACATTGAGCTTACTCCATCAGGGGAAATACATAAACAAATACACCTTAATTTAATAACCAAAATTATCATGCACCACTGAAAGCATGTTACTGAAGGAGAAATATACCTTTCCTCCCATGATGACAGGAAGCAAACGGTCAAGTAAATTGAATTCTGCCATAAAAATTGTGCAAGTACATTTGAGCAGAGTAACACTTGTATGCCGAGTAGGAATATATTCTTCCAAAGAAGCCACTTCCTCAGGATTCAGGACTACCTCCTTTTCATCCTTACTCTCTGAAGTGAAAATGAGAAGTTAATCTTCTTAACCAACTAAAAACTGAATTAATTCATTCCCCAAATTTTAAGGGTAATTCTTCAACAGTGAAACAGTCATAAGTTACTCTAGATACAAGTTACTGGTTAATATAAGTATATTAATCTTTGCTACATAGAAATTAAATATTTTTTAATATATCTCTTCAAGAATTCCTAATTTCTTTCTTTAAAAGAGTAACAATTTTCTGCACAGTAATATATCACTAACATTAAATGCATAAAGACACAAACCAGAGAAACCATTTCCCACAAATACACAGATAAAGATGTACGCAAATGGAAAGAAAGACCCCAACAAACCTAGATTTCCGTTCTGATTTATTTACTTCATGTATGAGTGTTCTCCCTGCATGTATGTGTGTACCACATATGGGCCTAGTGCCCACAGAAGCCAAAAGAGGCGGTCAGATCCCCTGCTTACAGGTGGTTTTGAGCAGCAAAGCAGATGCTGGAAACAGAATCTGAATTCTACATATCTCCAGCCCCCAAAATGGTGTTTGTTAAAAAATTTAAACCTACCTAAAATAATTAAGTAAAATGGGGTTGGAGTGACTTACCCAAAATATGGCTGCTTCAAACAGCTGAACATTAGATAAAAAGCTAGACAATGTTATTAGGTATCGTGTGGCTGCAAATGAAGGGGCAGTACAACCACTAGAATGGTTAAAATGTAAAAGATGACTAAGTTTTGGCAGGCATCTGGGGAAGAGACAGCAAACACTTTCTACAGAGTCTCCTGTAAATAAGGATGAGGCTTTGTGGGTCACTGTGTCACAATCACTCCCATCTACCACTGGAGCACAAAGGCAGCAAAAAACAACGAAGGGCCAAAGAGCTCAACAAGTCTGTGTGTGTGGGACTTGATGTCCCTAAGTAGCTGTCTGGCAGGTATGAGGCCTTGAGTTCAAAACACATACAATACACTCACTAAAGATACTCACATGTAAGTTTCATATAACTTTAATAAGTATAAAATGAAATTCTCCAATTGTTTAAGATATAAAACCATTTCTGCCTAAGGACCATCACCATCTGGTAGCAGACTATAACCTGATCAAAAACAACCAGAAGCTTCATAGTCAACTTATAGGAGTAAAATATCAGCCATTCATAAATGCGGTCTGGAAGTATCTCCTAAGAGTGAAAATGTATAATCATTTAAGCTAGTGCTTGCTATGAAAACAGCAAAAGAACAAAACACTAAGCAAATATTTACTGAAAGTAAAATGGATTATATCCATTGTATTTATTATATCCGATTTATTATTATAAATAAAACTTTATTTTATATAATATTTATAATATTATGATTTATATTTTATTTTATTTTATATCATTTTATAATAATTTCTATTTTAGGAGGAGTTAGAGAAAAGACTGAAGGAGCTGAAGAGGTTTGCAACCCCATAGTAAGAACAACAATATCAACTAACCAGACCCCCGCAGAGCTCCCAGAGACTAAACCACCAACCAACAAGTAAACATGGAGGAACCCATGGCTCCAGCCACATATGTGACAGAGGATGCCCTTGTCAGGCATCAATAGTAGGAGGCCCTTCGATCCTGTGAAGGCTCTATGCTCCAGTATAGGGGAATGCCAGGGTGGGGAGGTAGGAGGGAGTGGGTGGGTGGGGAACACCCTCATAGAAGCAGGGGGAAGAGGGATGGCATAGGGGGTTTCCAAAGGGGAAACCGTGGGAAAGGGAATAATATTTGAAATGTAAATTTTTTTAAATCCAATAAAAGAAAAAATATTAATTTCTATTTTATATAATTTATAATATAATATTTATAATATTTGTAATTTATCTATTTTATAATAAATTTTATATCCATTTTATTATAACTATTTACTTATTATTATATCCATTTTATTTATTTATTATATCAATTTTATTTACTTATCCAAACTATATCCACCTAAAAGCAGCCTATACAGTAGTAAAAACATATATCTCACAAAAGAACATATATCACAAATATAAAAAGAGAGCAAATGCTGTATAATTCCACTTATAAGAATTCAAGCCAAGCTTGGTAGCACATGCATTTGACACCAGTACTCGGGAAGGATTGGCAGACAGATCTCTACGAGTTCAAGGGCAGTCAATTCTACTTACTGTTGACATTTCGTACTTTGCTATGTACTGTAATGCTAAGTACAGGCTCCCAGGACCAGATTGCTCCAGAAACTAGAGAGTCTACAAGAAGACCCAAGGAAGGCTATGTGACTTTGCCACCAAGGTATTTCTGATTGGTGAATAAAGATGCAGAGAGCCAATAGCTGGGCAGAAGAGATGGCAGGGTTTAGGATTTCTGAGCCCAAGAACAGAGAAGAACCATCAGGGGAGAAGAAGATGTAGAAGGAAGAAGAAACCATGAGTTAGGAGTCAAAAAAGCATAAAAGCATGGCCCAAATCCTCATGAGGTTGGCCAGCTGGAGTTAAGAGTAGACCAGATGAAACATAACTGAAGTAATAACTTGGAGTTTTCAATAGGAAATAGATTTTAATAGCATAGAAGATAGATATCCGCCCAAGTCTAGTGCCAATAAAGACTTATTGTAAATGTAAAGGTTGTACGCATCTTTATCCTGGACTAAAGGGATCAAAAGTGGAACAGAAACCCTGAAAAATTTTCTACAATAGCAAGTTGCACGCTATCTAAGGCTACACAAAGATATCTTATCTCAGAGAGAAGGGGAGGGAGGGAGAGAGGGAGGGAGGAGGGAGAGAGAGAGGAAGGGAGGTAGAGGGGAGAGGAGAGGGAGGGGGAGGAGGGAGTAATATGGATAGACAGTCAGATGGATGGATGGATGGATGGATGGATGGATGGATGGATGGATGGATGGATGGATGAAACATTCAAAAACTCCAAGTACTATCAGATGTTAAAAAGTAAAAATAATAGTCTTAAAAACTGGAGATGTGGCTCAGCAGCTAAGAACATTTCCTATTCTTCCAGAGTACCAAAATTTGGTTCTCAGCACCCATTAGAAGGCTCACATCCTCCTGCAAATACAGTTACACTGGCTCTGACCTCTTCTGGTGTCTGTGGGACCATAAACATGTAACACATACACATACCCATTGATTAAAAAGCCAAATGATAATAAAAGTGAGGGCTGAAGGGGCACTGTGAGTCACGGGGGAGTTCTCAGCAATACCCTATCTTCTCTCGTTAGGCGCTTTCCTTTTTCTATAGTTATTTCATCATTCCAGTGAAAGTAATTTATTTTCAAAACACACAATAACTATCTTCACAGTGTGTGTTAAAATTAGTTGTTCCTAGGTTTCCTTGACTCTTACATCTGCATGTTCAAGTCATATTTCACAAATATTTACTGGAAATAGCATTCGAAAGCATGGCAGTGAGACCCTAACTAATATGGTAATATCAAGATATCATGCCAAAACTTCCAAGTCTCACTTTACACTTGCACAAGTTCAGTCTCTATAAGGTACCTACACACTCAAAAGCACATGCTGACAGCCAAACAAAACAGAGAAAAAGTAAACAGCACAGGAAACTGAGTTGCCCAATCAGTGAAGTATCGGGGCAAGTAAGAATTAAGCCAAACACAAACCTGGTTTGAGCCTGCTATATGGTTCATATTCATGTTCCATGGCACAAACAATCATCTTCAAAACCCGATGTACCGCACTGCTGTCCAGGCGGCAATCTAGAGGCCCTATAACAAGGCTCTTGGTAGACTTTTCTTGGACTATTCCAAAATCCTCATTTTTCCCTGAAGGAAAGTCTTGCTGATTTGCTGAACCTAGAAGAAGTCAATTTTATAACAACATTTTAAACTTCAATCAGAAATAAAAAGTGAATGCATAAATACAGTATTTAATTCCAACTAATAAAAAACTACACTTATAAAAACAATGCAAAATAAAGAACACAGAGAGTTAATAAAAAAGAAACAATGTTCAAGATCAACTCTGAAGTTTTTCAAACCAGCTGTCATTTTCTGACCTGGACCTCTCCTAGTACATTTATACTACTGTTCTTAACACGATTTTATAATTATCACGTACTTGAATGACTATTGAAACTTGTGTTCAGCACTGAAAGAATTTATTTCTATATGCTCAAAGCAAACTTTTTAATAAAGATATCTATATAGTTTTCAAAATGTATTAAGTATAGAAAAGGAAGTATTTGTTTATCTGACATGCTAAAGCAAAATAAAATTTTACATATAATTTTTATGTTTAATATGAATAAATACTAATATTAGTTCGCTATTATAAATATATTTTCAAGCAGCTACACAAAAAAATGCATTTAAATGCTAAACTCTATTGGAAAATTCAATTATAACACTAAAATTAAACCATTCCCGAAAAAATACCTGAAGGTAAGTGGAACATAACAAAATACAGCCTGCCAAGGGCCAACGCACTTTGAAGATAACTTTATATTCTTCAGCTTAAGGAAAGGTAACTACAAATCCAAGAGAACCAGTACCTTTGCCACTGCTGTGCTCCATTGTATACAGGTAATCCATGTAAAAAGCACCAAACCTTTGCATGCCAGCTATTTCAGTGTGTATCTCCTGCCACCAAGGAAATATAAACAGAGCATTGGACAGAGCAAAGTGTTAAAACAGAATACATTTGATTCAATACCCTCTGAGGACTGCATCAACTCAAAGGATTGCTAATGCAAAGGAAGAGGTGTAACCCAAAGAATTCACTCCTCAGAAAAGCGATGTTCCCTTAACGCTGACCTCACTGGTGGCCAGCCATAATTCTACTAGACATTTTCAACACTGTATCACTAATGTCTAGTTAATAAATAGCTTTAATAGAGTAGGTAGTACACACTCTTGTCACTTTGTGTGTCCTTTGGTCACTATCACCAAACTGTCCAATAATGTATCCTCTCAAATAGAGTCACTCCATAATTACTTCAATTATACTGACATGAAACATTTCAAACACTGAAGGTGGACTGAAATGTGTGTTCATCACACCAGAAACAGTAAATTTTTTAGTTTACCTATGAAAGACAATATTAATGAAAAATTAAAATATAAATTAGTCTGTATTATATGAATACAAGACAATTTTTAAATGTATGTAAAAATGAACTAATATTCTATAAGCATATAAATACCTGCTACATGAAAAAATTGAAGACTAAGTATGCAGTGAAAAGTCACCTTCATTTTCATAATAGTTATACTGGAAAAACCTAAGCATTTCCACAGATCCCTTATTCCTATACAGGTGTAAAAACTGGACTACAATATTCCTAATGCTTCAATAAACAACCAGTGCTTAAAAGAAACTGAGAAGAAAACAGCATTCACAGTAACATGCAGTGTGTTCAACGAACCACACAAGCATTCAGTTCAAGTCTCTATTTATTCCCTGACCTTATGGTGAGCTGCATCCAAGGTAAACTCCGCACGGGTGCCATTGTTCTCTGGACTCCGGTAATCAAACAGTGAATTTGTAAGATATGTCAAACCTTTTGTACTTAAATTTTCACCACAAATGAAGAAGCAGGCTTCCTAAAAAATTAATGTATAAATCAGAACAGGAGGAAAAGTCATTAGATTATTAAAGTTGTTTTTAATATTCCATTCGTTTAGCACTCAACAGAAATAACTAAAGCTTGAGGTCCCATAAACAGGAAAGGAATGTTAGCCCCACGTGTATTGTTTATTTTCACAAACAACACTCAATAACCAAAAACGGAACTCCACGCAAATGCCACTAAAAGCAAAGAAGCATTTGTGAATGGAACATATTTGCAATGATTTCCAAGAATTACGTGCTGGCAACTTTTTCATGTCTTCTGAGATACATGACTTCTCGCAAGGGAAATGCAGAGGGAAGAGAACAGGCCTCTTGCGAGCCTCTGATGAAGACAGCCAAGCAGATCTCACATGGTGGTCATTATTATACTCCATTATCACTGCTACCTATCTCAAATAAGGGGAAATCTTGACTTACGGTTTCACTTCTGTCCATATGCTCCTCAAAATCTTTAACACCCATAATTCCCTTAAGACACATGGCTCTGCAACCTACAAATCCAATCTGACAATCAAAGAAAGCTTCTCCCATCATAAGAGCCTGTAAGAAGAAAGGAATATTAGAACTAAGAACGTGTAGTTAATAAAGGTATTACAGGCTTTCCTTGTACACATTCTACATACAGCAGTCAGGATTGCTGCCTTTCGAATGTATTCAGAGATGATATATTCTATAACAAACAGCCTTCTTGTCTGTCTCCTCAAACCTCCTTGATGGTTGGCACTCTGTGAACATCAAGCCTCCCACACCCACACAGACCTGTTATGAAACAAATTCACATTTCATACTAAAGGAATAACTATTCAACTAACAACACTAAAAGACAACGATGTGTAAGACTATAAATCTAAATTTTGTTGTTGTTGGTTTTTGTTTGTTTGTTTGTTTTTGTTTTTTGGAGCTGGCGACCGAACCCAGGGCCTTGCGCAAGCGCTCTACCAATGAGCTAAATCCCCAACCCCAAATCTAAATATTTTAAATAAATGGCTATGACAAGGGCCCATGGTACCAGGTTTAATGGTAAAAGGTTACCTCAATTGTAGTTCCTTCTTGTTCCCAACACAAAACTTCCTTAGATTTTACTTTCTGTGGGCTATAATAGCTATTTTCAGCTTGCATTTCAGTGAGCTAAGAAATAAAAGAATATTAAGTATAAATCAAAACTAGCTGAAAAGAACAATGCACTGTCATTTTTCATGAAAATAAGGCCAATTTTAAGATTCAGGAAATTTAATTATTAAGCAGAAAAACAGGTGCAAAAAAGTAAACAAATAAACCAGCTGTTACAGATTATCCACAGACTACAGAATGGTCAAACATGTGAGTCTAAACAGAAGTACCACATTTAACTCCTTCACTGCACTTAAAGGTGAAAGCTACATATATTCACAGTCCTACTCATAAATAGTTCAAAAATCTACTACAAAAGTATTGTATATACTATGGCTCTAATTCATTGTATCCCTTCATATTTCCAAGTGTTTAATTTCTATCATTTCCAAGATTCTTCATTATTTTTAAAGGAAAAGTAAGTTAAGAAGAAACACAGTAGATTCCACAAGACTCTGGCTCTAGGGGGAGGAAGGATGGCAGGCGTTCACTCACACTGCCCCATGATCCCTCCATCCATCTACTTAGTCGGCCACACACATCTCACCTGCTGGGAACAGGTACCAATGTGGGCAGTGATATAATACAGTGTTGTTTCCCTAAAGCTTGTACTGTGTTACTTTTATGTATCATATTATATCTACTTTATTTAAAATTGCTTCCCTTTTTGAATGTTACTGCTTGGCTGACTGGTTTCCTCAGACACTGTCTCCCTGTGTATCCTTGACTCACTGCATATACCCCACTGGCCTGGAACTTGCAGCAAGTCCCCTGCCTTTGAAGCACAAGTGCTGGAAGTAGGAGAGTGCACCTAACCTTAAACTGCTTTTCTTTGAACGCAACAGGCTATCTAGTTTCCATCACAGAATGAAAAGAGTAAATTGCAGGATTGAATTGCAGTCTGGAGTTTATCAGCACTGCATCGGTTTTTGGTTGTTGATGTGGCTAACATAGCGTGACAGCATAAACTGGTAGCCACCAGAGGAAACGGAACAGGGACACTGCCCTGTACGGCAGTTTCTCTGCAGCTCTGACATTCCCTCCCAGGATAACGGGCTATTGCTTTAACTAACATGTACTTCCTGGGTTTGGCAATGATTTGGTTACTGTTATTCCTACAATACAGAGATATAATATTTTTTAAATTGAAATGCGAAGACAAAAATCACATTTTAAAAAATGTAATTTAAGGGCTGGGGATTTAGCTCAGTGGTAGAGCGCTTACCTAGGAAGCGCAAGGCCCTGGGTTCGGTCCCCAGTTCCGAAAAAAAGAACCAAAAAAAAAAAAAATGTAATTTAAGCCAAATAAAAGTTATTGAACTAGAAATTATAATTTTAAGCCTGATTACTTTATACTGAGAACCAACTAATCATTCTCACTTACTCTAATAATTCTATTTTTTTTCTCTTACAGCATAAGCCTTTATTTCTTATGTTTCTAGTAATGGCATTCTCAAAGTTGTTATTTTTAAACATAATTCGGAAAGCTAAAATATTAAAGTTAAATTGAATTTTTAAAACTTGATCAGCCTTCAGCTGTCTACAATTACTCTACAGAAAAAGCAATTAATTGATTAAAAGGACTTAAACATTACAAGAACAACTTAAACATTACTACAAAAATGCTACATTTAATTTGGCATGATTTTCATTGGAATAATATCAACTGTTCAAAATGCTAATAGAGAAATATGACCTTATTTTCTGACCAAAATATAAACCACAAATTAAGTCCATACATTCTTCGAATCCAAGCAGAACCCTGAATTCCAATGTTTCCTTAGCATATTTTCCTTAGAGAAATCTCTGAGAAACACAAATGCTTTACATTTTTAAAAATATTTACTGACTGATAACAAATACAGTACAATGCTCCAAAGACATTTTGCATATAAATTCCTATACTGAGTCTATGAAATATAATTAATTTTTATCAATAAGTTAAAAAATATATTACAATAATCTCCATTTTAAAACTGAGCAAAAATCATTTAAAAAGGTTTGAATCACTGACTTTTGTCACAACAAAGTTTGTTTTTTTTTTTATTATTAACTTGAATATTTCTTATATACATTTCGAGTGTTATTCCCTTTCCCGGTTTCCGGGCAACATCCCCCCCCCCCCCTTCCTTATGGGTGTTCCCCTCCCCACCTCCCCCATTGCCGCCTCCCCCAACAGTCTAGTTCACTGGGGGTTCAGTATTAGCAGGACCCAGGGCTTCCCCTTCCACTGGTGCTCTTACTAGGATATTCATTGCTACCTATGAGGTCAGAGTCCAGGGTCAGTCCATGTATAGTCTTTAGGTGGTGGCTTAGTCCCTGGAAGCTCTGGTTTCTTGGCATTGTTGTACATATGGGGTCTCGAACCCCTTCAAGCTCTTCCAGTTCTTTCTCTGATTCCTTCAACGGGGTCCTATTCTCAGTTCAGTGGTTTGCTGCTGGCATTCGCCTCTGTATTTGCTGTATTCTGGCTGTGTCTCTCAGGAGCGATCTACACTTCTGCACTTCTTTGCTTCATCCATCTTGTCTAATTGGGTGGCTGTATATATATGGGTCACATGTGGGGGAGGCTCTGAATGGGTGTTCCTTCAGTCTCTGTTTTAATCTTTGCCTCTCTCTTCCCTGCCAAGGGTATTCTTGTTCCCCTTTTAAAGAAGGAGTGAAGCATTCACATTTTGATCATCCGTCTTGAGTTTCATTTGTTCTAGGCATCTAGGGTAATTCAAGCATTTGGGCTAATAGCCACTTATCAATGAGTGCATACCATGTGTGTTTTTCTGTGATTGGGTTAGCTCACTCAGGATGATATTTTCCAGTTCTAACCATTTGCCTACAAATTTCATAAACTCGTTGTTTTTGATAGCTGAGTAATATTCCATTGTGTAGATGTACCACATTTTCTGTATCCATTCCTCTGTTGAAGGGCATCTGGGTTCTTTCCAGCTTCTGGCTATTATAAATAAGGCTGCTATGAACATAGTGGAGCACGTGTCTTTTTTATATGTTGGGGCATCTTTTCGGTATATGCCCAAGAGAGGTATAGCTGGATCCTCAGGCAGTTTAATGTCCAATTTTCTGAGGAACCTCCAGACTGATTTCAGAATGGTTGTACCAGTCTGCAATCCCACCAACAATGGAGGAGTGTTCCTCTTTCTCCACATCCCTCGCCAGCATTTGCTGTCACCTGAGTTTTTGATCTTAGCCATTCTCACTGGTGTGAGGTGAAATCTCAGGGTTGTTTTGATTTGCATTTCCGATGACTAAAGATGTTGAACATTTCTTTAGGTGTTTCTCAGCCATTCGGCATTCCTCAGCTGTGAATTCTTTGTTTAGCTCTGAACCCCATTTTTTAATAGGGTTATTTGTCTCCCCTCGGTCTAACTTTTGAGTTCTTTGTATATTTTGGATATAAGGCCTCTATCTGTTGTAGGATTGGTAAAGATCTTTTCCCAATCTGTTGGTTGCCGCTTTGTCCTAACCACAGTGTCCTTTGCCTTACAGAAGCTTTGCAGTTTTATGAGATCCCATTTGTTTCCATTCTTGATCTTAGAGCATAAGCCATTGGTGTTTTGTTCAGGAAATTTTTTCCAGTGCCCATGTGTTCCAGATGCTTCCCTAGTTTTTCTTCTATTAGTTTGAGGTGTCTGGTTTGATGTGGAGGTCCTTGATCCACTTGGACTTAAGCTTTGTACAGGGTGATAAGCATGGATCGATCTGCATTCTTCTACATGTTGACCTCCAGTTGAACCAGCACCATTTGCTGAAAATGCTATCTTTTTCCATTGGATGGATTTGGCTCCTTTGTCAAAAATCATGACCATAGGTGTGTGGGTTCATTTCTGGGTCTTCAATTCTGTTCCATTGGTCTATCTGTCTGTCTCTGTACCAATACCATGCAGTTTTTATCACTATTGCTCTTGTAATACTGCTTGAGTTCAGGATAGTGATTCCCCCAAGTCCTTTTTATTGTTGAGGATAGTTTTAGCTATCCTGGGTTTTTTGTTATTCCAGATGAATTTGCAAATTGTTCTGTCTAACTCTTTGAAGAATTGGATTGGTATTTTGATGGGGATTGCATTGAATCTGTAGATCGCTTTTTGGTAAAATGGCCATTTTTACTATATTAATCCTGCCAATCCATGAGCATGGGAGATCTTTCCATCTTCTGAGGTCTTCTTCAATTTCTTTCTTCAGTGTCTTGAAGTTCTTATTGTACAGATCTTTTACTTGCTTGGTTAAAGTCACACTGAGGTATTTTATATTATTTGGGTCTATTATGAAGGGTGTCGTTTCCCTAATTTCTTTCTCCGCTTGTTTCTCTTTTGTGTAGAGGAAGGCTACTGATTTATTTGAGTTAATTTTATACCCAGCCACTTTGCTGAAGTTATCAGCTTTAGTAGTTCTCTGGTGGAACTTTTGGGATCACTTAAATATACTATCATATCATCTGCAAATAGTGATATTTTGACTTCTTTTCCGATCTGTATCCCCTTGACCTCCTTTTGTTGTCTAATTGCTCTGGCTAGAACTTCAAGAACTATATTGAATAAGTAGGGAGAGAGTGGGCAGCCTTGTCTAGTCCCTGATTTTAGTGGGATTGCTTCAAGTTTCTCTCCATTTAGTTTAATGTTAGCCACTGGTTTGCTGTATATGGCTTTTACTATGTTTAGGTATGGGCCTTGGATTCCTATTCTTTCCAGGACTTTTATCATGAAGGGGTGTTGAATTTTGTCAAATGCTTTCTCAGCATCTAATGAAATGATCATGTGGTTTTGTTCTTTCAGTTTGTTTATATAATGGATCACGTTGATGGTTTTCCTTATATTAAACCATCCCTACATGCCTGGGATGAAGCCTACTTGATCATGGTGGATGATTGTTTTGATGTGCTCTTGGATTCGGTTTGCCAGAATTTTGTTGAGTATTTTTGCATCAATGTTCATAAGGGAAATTGGTCTGAAGTTCTCTTTCTTTGTTGGGTCTTTGTGTGGTTTAGGTATAAGAGTAATTGTGGCTTCATAGAAGGAATTCGGTAGTGCTCCATCTGTTTCAATTTTGTGGAATAGTTTGGATAATATTGGTATGAGGTCTTCTATGAAGGTCTGATAGAATTCTGCACTAAACCCGCTGGACCTGGGCTCTTTTGGTTGGGAGACCTTTTAATGACTGCTTCTATTTCCTTAGGAGTTATGGCGTTGTTTAACTGGTTTATCTGTTCCTGATTTAACTTCGGTACCTGGTATCTGTCTAGGAAATTGTCCATTTCCTGCAGATTTTCAAGTTTTGTTGAATATAGGCTTTTATAGTAAGATCTGATGATTTTTTGAATTTCCTCTGAATCTGTAGTTATGTCTCCCTTTTCATTTCTGATTTTGTTAATTTGGACACGCTCTCTGTGTCCTCTCGTTAGTCTGGCTAAGGGTTTATCTATCTTGTTGATTTTCTCAAAGAACCAACTTTTGGTTCTGTTGATTCTTTCTATGGTTCTTTTTGTTTCTACTTGGTTGATTTCAGCTCTGAGTTTGATTATTTCCTGCCTTCTACTCCTCCTGGGTATATTTCCTTCTTTTTGTTCTAGAGCTTTTAGGTGTGCTGTCAAGCTGCTGACATGCTTTTCCTGTTTTTTCTGCAGGCACTCAGCGCTATGAGTTTTCCTCTTAGCACAGCTTTCACAACATAAAGTTTTAAACAATGCATCCTGAATTGCAGTTTAAAAACTCATAGTCCGTGACTAGCTTGCAACAAATGTAGACTGCAACGATTAGTGTGTGAGTTAGCACACGACACTCATAAAGTCTGAGCAGTTCCATGGATAACGCTGAATTTTCACACCAGATAAAGCAGTAGGGAAGCCAGGACAGCACAGGAAAACCAAGTGTGCAAAGTACAAGCCGTGCAAATGACAGCAAACTGCCACCTGGCCCTAAGGGTCCAGTGCAGAGTGGGTACAAATCAGATCTACCACAGCCACACAGCCAGTCAACGCAACACTCAGCATGATCCTGCTTACAAGAGAATTCAAATCATCGTACAATTTGTCTGTTCAAAAACTTTCTAATTCACTCGAAATAAAGACAAGTTTAACATGACCTAAGTAGTTTTCAAACTACACTGCTGCAAACTGCAAAGCCACGCTGCCTCTAATAGTTTTAACTATTTCCACATTAGTTCACTCTGTCTAAACTAGCTACCTCCTTGATAATTCCTGAGTTATCTACACTTGCTAGTCCTGAAATGCTCATTCCTACATAGCCACTAGGCTTTCTTCCACATCCTTGCTTAAATGCTTCCTTTACAAGATGACCTTCTCAGTCAACAAAGTTTAAAATGCATAGTCCTCTTTTTGATGCAACACTAATACTTTACTCATTTTTCTACCCAACACTTAATAAACATATTTTACATCTCATTGACTTATAATTACAATATAAGTTCTAACAGGCTACATGGTTGACCACTAGTATATTTATGGAGACAAATAACACCTGAAACACAGCTAGCATTAATGAATATCAATTATATTAATATTAATTATAATATAATTATATTGGTGGTAAATATTAATTATATTAATAAATTATATTAACAAACATTTTATAGCAGTGGGTGGCTGTAATCCTAACACTTAAGAAGGAAAGGCAGCAGGATCAAAAGCCCAAGGTCACCCTTCAGCTATTAACTAAATAGTTTGAGCCCATTCTGAGCTACATAAGGCTCTGAGTCAAAAAAAAAAAAAAAAAATCAAGTAAATATTTGTTGCAAAAATTAAGAACTGCTTATACATGCTAAATGAATGCTAATGGTATTAGAAAAAGCTAGGGAATAAATAACTCAAAACTTATGCTGAATTAAGGAAGGGAAAGCAAAATATTATTGAAAAATATATAAGGGGTACCAAGCACTAGTAACTACACTTATTCAAAAGAATGTCCCCTTTTACTCACTGTAATGATACATGTTTCTATCATACTATATTTGAATGTATATCTTACATTCATTTTTAATAAAGGAGTAAAGTATGTTGAGTACTGTTGAAAATAGAAGAGGACTTAAATTCAAACTTGAACTATTTTAAACAAAGAGAATAAAGAGAAAAATAGAATCCTTTGAAATTAAAAGTTGGGCTAGAGAGATGGCTCAGGAGTTAAGAACATCTGCTACTCTCTCAGAGGACATGGATTAAGTTCCCAATACCAATAGACCATCATCCTAACTTTACTTCCAGTGAATCCACTGCCTAGTGACCTCAGTAGGCACCAGACAGACATAGTACATATGCACACACGCAGGCAGAACACTCATACAAATGAAGTACAATAAATAAATCTAAAAGTAAAAACTAAGAATATATTACAAGTGTTAGCAAGGCTGTAGAGAAAAGAACTTCAGGCATCCTAATGACAAGAATGCAAATCAGGTATGGCCAAATGAACACAGTACTGAGATAAAAATACAACTACCAGGCATGCTCCAGTAGCCCACTTAAGATAAATATCCAAAGGAAATGAGCTTAGCAAGCTAAAGAGAAACCTCCAGACCCATAATGATCATACCACTGTTTACTTATAACAGCCAAGATACAGAACCAGTCTAGAAGCCTATCACCAAATAGAGGACTTTGAAGTGAAACATACGCACATTAGGGTATTACTCAGTAATAAAGAATGCAATTTGCAGGGAAATAGATGTGACTAGAAAACATAACATTAAAAACAGCAACATTCTACACACACACACACACACACACACCAGTATGTATATTCAGTCATAGGTGGAAGCCAAAAGAAGTTGAATGAAAATAACAACAGTGATTATGAAAGACTGAGATGGGTGCGGTAGAGAGTTGAGTTGAAAAAAACATGCAATGGGGACAAAATTAGCTTCTGATACTTGTTACATGCATGGGTGAATAATATTATTCAATCTCATTAATATTAATTATGTGTCAATAAATTTTGTTATACAGAAATCAGAATGAGACAGCTGTGAGATTCTTTTTAAAAGATTAATTTTATTTTTAATTATGTGTCTGTCTATGGTGGAGTTACATCACATGAACGCAGTGCCCCACAGAGGCCAGAAAAGAGCACAGGATCCCCTGGAGCTTGACATGATGCTAGGAACCAAAATCAGCCCTCTGAGAGGGCAATCTGAGCCCTTCATCACCAAGAAATCTCTCTAGTCCTAGCTATGAGATTTTTGTTTTAATATGAACCTCTACATTAGAAATAATAAAGTAGGTCTATACACCAAACAAATGATTCAGAGCAGGGGAGTAGCTATGACATAGATAAGACAGAAAAGTAGAGACAACTTTAATAAGACAAAAAGAAACCAAAATTCAAAAATTCAGTTAGAAAGATGATGCAGTTTTATGAAGAACTACGAGACCCTCTCTACCTTTTATCTGCTAAGCCCCCTGGTTAAAGTTACAAGGCTGCTAAAATATAAATGTTCACTAAAGTTAACAGATACTAGCAACAACAAAAAAGAAAGAGAAACCTACTTTAAAAGTCACAGTCGCCTTTGTGCAATAAAATCCTACAGAAACAATGGGATCCTTCAGTGTGTGTGCTTTCTGCTGATGCATGGTTGACGCAGGGTCAGTCCCAGGGTAGTCTTCCTCACCATCATCGTAACTCACAATTGCAGGAACGAATGACCAGGCCCAGGACACCCATCCCTGAGGCTCCTCATAGTCCTGTGGATATAACTCTTGGCCTTTGTACGGAGCAGGATACTGCATATCTAATCTAGTTTCATCCTCAGTACCTGTCAATAAAAATAAAGTCATTTTAACTAAATAAAGAGCATTTAAATAGAAAAAAATAGTTTCTTTTATAATCCAATATATTTGCTCTAAGCACTTAAAAACATCCAGAAGATTATATCTTCCCAAATAAATATATATAAAGGTTTCCACACAATGGCTGTTAGATAATGAAGGCTGGAGTACTGCAGGATGGGAGGCAAGAATAATGAACTCTCTAACCCCATCTTACTGCCTGGAATAATTTAAAAGTCACAGCCATAAAAGGGGAACTCAACCGACCTTAGAGATCTTCCTTAGAAGAGAAAACAGTGTAGCAGATCTAGGGAAACTTAACCTGTTTGACAGCCACACTGCTCCCATCTAACAGACTTAAAGCAAGACTAAAGTGAAACATTTCCAAGTAATGTCACTATCTGCTGAAACACAAAAATGTCTAGAACTCAGGGAGATAAAATCTACAATGTCTAGCATTCAATCAAAAACTACTAGGCAGTCAGATACAGTGGTGCACATCCATCAACCCAGTGACATTATCATTACACCAGAGGCTCAGACAACTGCTGCAGCCCAACAGTTTGAATCCAGACAAGGCAGCTAGTAAGACTCCTCTCTCCAACAAATAAAAATAAATAAAATTTATTAAGGTAAATAAAAAACATAAGAAGGAAAAGTAAGCAGGTCCAGAAATAATAAAAATCACAGTGTTAAAACAGGACACCAAACAGCTATATAGAGGGCATGTATTCCAAAATGCTTAAACAGGTTAAAAAGAGATCATATGATTCTCCAACTGAACTTTCAAACACAAAAATATGGTAAATAAAGCTAAAAGCAGATGAGTCATAGAAGAAAACTGCTGACTTATTCTAGGAATAGAAACTATATAAAATAAAACACAGAAAGAAAGGTAAGAAACATTAACAGATGAAGAAAGCACAAAAGAGCTCCAGCAAACAAGTTGCCTAAAATACATGTGACTGGAACTCTCTAAGGTAGAAATATGTTCAAAATGTGTCCACATACACATGCAAGCTGAGAACGCACAGGTCTAAATGCTTCAGTGAACCCCAAGTTCAAATAACAAAAAGATTGGAACCAACAGGTGTCATTAGCAAGCTGCCCAAAACTTCCCAAGAGGTTTGCAAGTTTTTCCAAACATAAACTACATGTACACAATAAAATGGTAAATAAAACATCCTTGCTTTTCAAAAAAAAAACAGGAAAACTCCTAAACCAAACTCCTCCAGATGCAAACAGCAGAGTTGTTTTCTTCCTTGATAAAATTGAAAAATAAAAAGTAAAAAACATAAACCTAGCCACTCTCTTAGGTTCCAGAAAGCAATAATACTGTTCTTCATGGGCTGTGTACATGTGCTGTCCGCATGTGGAAGCACCTGAGCTGTAGAGAGATACAAGGTTGACAGTAGGAGTCTGGCTCCAGTCCTCTCCACCTTACTCCTTGAGGCAGTTTCTGCGGTTACTACAGCGCTGGCTGATAGAACTGGTCTGCTAGACCTTACTCTGCAGCTCCAACCTCCCACAGTGGTTGCCAGGGCCAGGCGACACTTATGTGGGTTCCAAGGATCCAACCTCCCATCCCTAGGCTTGCAGTGCATATTCTTTTACCACTGAATCAACTCCTTAGCTCAGAGAGTAGCAGTTATTAAAGAAAAACTTCCAGATTATATTTTATCAAAACTTAAAACTTGTGTCCATGAACTATCTATTAAAAGTGAGAATGTTGGGCTCACAAGATGACCCAGTAGGTAAAACATTTTCCCCACAAGTCTGGAAAGCACATACAAGTGAAAGAAGAGACTGGACTCTACAAAAGTCTCCTCTGACCTCCACTCATGCATGCACATACATGCATATGCGCACACACACACACACACACACACACACACACACACACACACACACCACATATACATCATGCACACACACATACACAATAATGCTTTAATTAAAAATGAATAAACAAGTCGCAGGCTGACAAAGAAAACTCATTAACTTGAAGCAGGAATATATAAAAACACATTTGTAATAAAATAAAAAGCTAGAAAATGGGCAATATTTAACATATCTTCTACAAAGATGGATAAGTTACTAAAGGCCAATACCTATGAAAACACTAGAAATATTTATTCATCAAAATTATGCAAATGAAAACCATGAACCATGACAACATAATCATCAGCCTGGTGACAAATGGAAACATGCTGGCTTCAGCAAATGCTGTCAGGATGGGCAATGACTGGAACTGCTATACTTTTAAAGTTACTTTTAAAGTTTTAAGTGTGGAAATCAGTAGTTCTAAATGAAGTTTCTGTTATACTTACCTGTAAGGTTTCCTAATGGGTCTTTACTGAGACAGGCAGGGTCTTCTGTTTCACCATCTTTAAAATTGCCTATTTCTCCATAATATAGTGCAATCCCAAGCTGCATTATGCGGATGAACATAGGGAGCTGCTGATCTGTGATAGAGAGCTTCAGACTCTCTACCAAGGTATGAATCTATAATGTGGAAAACAAAAAGAATCAACAACAAGATGCCTAAAGGATATGTCTCTTAAAGTAAGTAGATCAATGTCAAGTCCTACAATGAGAAATTATGTAAAAATTAACAATGTCTCAAGCATTTCTAATAATAAAATGAGTAATGTTTACACTAAAATTTTAGGAATTAAAAAATATTTACTGTGATAAATAAGCTTTAGAACTAAGATTAAGACAAATACTGTGGAAACAGAGCTGGTAAGATACATTCATATGAGATTTCTAGATTATTCTAGAAGAGAAATTATATATAACTTGGTAACTGAAAATGTGATTATTTCCTTCTTTTACCCTTTTTTAAAATATGATCAAATCTAATAATGTTTCATGATGTCATTTTAATAAAATGTCAATCACTCTTTACAGTTTTATTAATTATAGGTATCCTAAAACCATACATTAAAACTGGCTAAGAGACTCAGATTATAAATATATAAGTATGGAAATAATTAAAGTGTTATTATCAACTACATAAAGTCAAGTAAATTTATGTTCAAGGAATTTTTTCAGATAATTTTTAAAGAAATTAAAATCTGACACATAAAATTAAAAAAAATAAGATTATTACCAAATAGGGACATAGCAATCAAAGTTCTCCTTCCTAAGAAAGAGACAACTATGGAAGACCAACACAGCTGAACTGTAATAGTTTCCTGCTGATACAAAGATATGGAGAAAAATTAGGCCAAGTCTTTTGAAAAGTTTATTTTGAATAACTAAAATCAAGTCTAAAATAAAGTCTCTTAGAAGGTTTATTGTGAATAACTGGCCTTTGAGTATCTATGAAACATGAAAAAGAAGTCATAAAAATCATTACTGGAAATCAAGGCATCACAATAACAGTACTCTCCAGAGGAGAATGATCTATGTTGGGGGATGGGGGAGACAGAAAACTGACAAATACAATCATGGGTTCCTTAAAATCAAACAATGACTAAGCCATGAATTGCTAAGAAAATGAGTGGGAAGGGCAAATACATAAAGCTACTGCTAAATTTATAAGAAAGAAGAAGTAGGCTGACTAGCTGGAGAGCATGCTGGTTGGGTGAACTGGGCCTTGCTATGCAACCAAGCCTGGCCTTGAACTTGTAATCCTCCCTTCCACACTAGTATCCAGAGAGCTTGGATAACAGGTATGAACGCACCACACACCTGGCCTAGCCTTTTCTTCAGTTATGTTTGTCACATTACTTTAGACTATCCTTGGTTCCCTGCTTCTTATAGCCCCCACGGCTAATAACCACATCATGGTGGCCACCCACAGCATTATACTTTGTTATGTACAACCTTGAAGCAGGTGCATTCAGTAGAAACTGTTCTTAGCAACACAAGCAATAAGAAAGAAAAATCTATCATTAACACATATCAAGAGTCATCTAAAAATCAATCTGTAAAGATTTGCTCACCAGCTAAATAGACAAAGAACCTGAATGGCTACATCAACAGTCAAATGCCCAGTGATTTCCCTCATAATCCTAGTAAATAAATGCCAGTTAAACTGTCATTCCTTGCCTAACAAACTGGAAAGATGTTTAAATCTTTAAGGCTAACAAGAGCATAATATGATATTTCCCTTAATAATAATAGGTATATATCCTGGTACATATCCTGACTAAACCTCTCTTTTCAATACAGATTCATAAGTCTAAAAAAATTTAAACACATTAGTAAGATATTTGCAATTACAAAATTATAGAATCCTTTTCTAAGGAATTGATCATACATGACTAAAAATTTATATAGAAACTTCATTCTTTAAAAAAGTTATAGATGAGATCAGGCACATTCAGGTGGAAGAATCAATGGGGGGACCTCAGCTGTGATTCGCTACACTGAGGATATGGAACCTGAAGACACTGCCTCCTGTAGTCAGTGAGGAACCTCAGTGGAGCAATAGAGACACCAACCCATCCACAAAACTGTCAATGCCAAATCTGTCCTGTTTACAAACAATGCAAACACGGGGCGGGGGTGGGGGGAAGAGACACTGAGGGAATGGCCAACCAATAACGGATCCAACGTGAGACCCATCCCATAGACAAGCACCAATCACTATCAATGATATTCTGTTATGCTTGCAGAAAGGAGCATGTTGTCCCATGAGAGGCTCCACCCAGCAGCAGACAGATACAAACGCCCACAGCTGAACAGTGGTTGGAGCATGGAGAGTCTTACAAAAGAACAGGAGGAAGGATTTCAGGTCCCAAAGCAGATAGCAACTCCAAAGGAAGACCAAGAATCAACTAACCTGGACCCTTGAAATCTCAAAGTCTGAACCACCAACCAAAGAACATACACGACTGGACCTAGGCCTCCCCATAAATACATAGAAGATGTACAGCTTGACTTTCATGTGGGTCCTGAACAACTAGAATGAGGCTAGCCCCAAGGCTGTTGAGATATGTTCTACTAACTAGGCTGCTACGGGATTCCTGAGTGTGCAAATGAGTGGATCTCTGCATCAGTATCTGTTTCTTCTGCCTTTTCTTGCCTTTTCTTCTGTTTGTCCTAATCCAAAATGTTAGTTTTTGTTTTATCTTACTTCATTTTTTTATCATATTATTATCTCTTAGAAGCCTGTTTTCTAATAAGAGACAGAAAAGGCATGGAAGGGGGTGGATCTGGATGGGAGGGGAACTAAGAAGAAACTAGGAGTAGAAAGAGGGGAAACCATAATCAGAATATATTAAATGAGGGGAAAAAACTATTTCCAATAAAAGGGAAAAATAATAGTAATTCCCATTTAATGATGAGAGAAAGATTTATGGATGTGTTCTCAGAAATATATTTCATAATATTCTAACAGCAAAGTGTAGTGTCCTGTTTGAAGTTGGAACAGCCCTAAACCAGCAATCAGGCATCCAGCACTCTTGTTCAGTGCCACCATTAACTTACACAATATCGACCTAATTACTTATCTGGACCCTGGTTTCCACATCCAGAAAATTAAAAGGTTCCTTAAGGTCTTTTCAAGCTGAAAATTCCAAGGTTCTTGAGAATCAAGTTTTCAAAGATTCAAAAAAAATATGTTTTTATATTTTTTACAAATATGCTTTATTAAAATATAGTATAAAATCTAATATTTATGCAGGCATGTTCATAAAATGTGATAATGTTCAGAAAATTAGTGGGTAATAAAACAAGATTCATGCTTATATACATACAATGTATATAGTGTCACATACATTGAAATGACATAGTACTTTAGAAAATAACAAATATGTACATGAATCAAAAGACATATCCTGGAAAAACTCCAGAAGGCTAAAATTTTATTTAGATAGTGAAACAATGAGTCTAAAGGTAATTCTTGCCCTGCAATGGTAGCTCATGTAGCACACAGAAACCTAGGACAAGAAAACTGCCACTAACTTTGGGGCCAGTCTGATACAGTGAACTGCAGGATGGCCTGGGCTACAGAGTTAGAGCAGTTTCAATAGCAGCAGCAGAAGTTTTGAGGCAGCAGACTAAAGTATGGGTTAGGTTATCGGATCATACCCTATAAAACAGCGTAAGAACATGACTAGACGTCATATTACGTCAGGCAAATTATAAGGACCAAAACACAGACAGCTGCGCACACTGAAGTTCCTGAGTAGTACTGGGTCTCGGGCCTTGTGCTGCTTTTTTATCTGATCTCCTCAGTACTTAAATAAAGACTAGTAACAGGTAACAAGACTAAAAAGGAAATTTATAGTTGCAAAAAAGGTTGCCTCCAAAATATCTCTACCAGAACACATCATACAAAAAAGTGAAAAATCTAAAAACCAATACATTTAACTTTTTATAAAAACAAATAGCACATATATTAATGAAGTTCATTTTCCCTCTGATTATTTTCATTATAATTACCATGCATTATAATTACCAAGCACAAAAACCAATAAACAAAATAAAGTTATCTAGAAACAGAGATACTCACTTTAATAACAGATGGCATCTTGGAATTTAGGTTATCATATGTAAAATGCAGGCGAGTTCTGAAAGAACATTTGTATAATAAAGGATCCTGGTAAAATTCGATTTTACCACTAGCATTTCGTTTATCAAGACAAACTGTACAGTCAGAAAAATTGATAGCCTTCCTCAGTACCAGATCAGTTGCTTAAGAAAAAAACAAAAAAAGAGAAAATCACTGTGAGCCAAAGGAAAATTAGAATGCATTTCTGAATGTACCAAACATATACAATGCTATTACTTATTAAAGCCTCTCCTACAAACGAAAGCAGTGTAATGTCTGCCTGCATATAGGGCACAGCAGGATCACAGTAAATGGCAGTTATTAATTTGTGCTAGCACTATATAGCTCTCAAGCAGAAGAAAGAGGCGAGTCATGGCTAAGAGCTCAAGACGATCAACTTCCAAATGTTCTTACAAAGGTATGTGAAGCAACTCCCTCACTTTGCTTCATTAAAAAGCAAATATGTTCTTAGTCCTACAACTCCTTTCACTGTAAAACATTTTGTATCACGGTTGAAACAACTGGAGATGTAAAAGGGAAGAAAATTTTTAAACTGTTTAATGGTTTCTTAAACTGCTATTAACCTCCTATAGTTATATATATATTTTTGTATACATGCACTTTTCCCGCATTAGATACCTGATGCTTATAGTACAGCTACCAAAAACGCCCCAAGAAAGACTAAGAAGTAAATGGTATTTTATCATTTATGGAAAAGTATACACTAACACTATTTTCTTCACATTTACTCACCAGAAATATCCATGAATGCACGATCCCATAATTCACCCACGGTATAGCATTCAGCAGAAGTGATGTTGACAGAAAGAACAATGTCATCCTCAACATATTTTAGTATGAGATTATTTATAACAATGTTCACATTATTTACAACTCGTCTAATCAGACTCTGCACATATCCTACAAAGTAAAGAGAGCTCAATTAGCTACAAGTCTACCAATAAGAACTCTTGAAATACTACTAAGCAATGTACATGAAAAATGACTATTATTTTAGAATATTCTGTAAAGAAAAAACTAAGGTTTCTAAATTTGGCAAGCAGACAGCCAAACATGTACTTTCATTAAAAGATGCTATAAAGAAACATGAACCAATATATTAAACCAGAGACCATATTTAGTAATGCTAACACTGGATCCCACACAATGATCAGTGTTTTCTATACTATACTTTGTGTGGATTCTACCTGCTTAGTGTACAGTTGTTATGGCGCTCCATGTCTATATTCCCAGCTACTCTAGAGCTGAGCTAGGAGGAAGAAGAGTCCCAGACTTGCCAGGGCATCATAACAAGAAATGATCTCAAGAACTAACTGACAATTAACTGAAGTGCGCAATGTCACTACATGCTGACTGTGCCATGCATCCAAAGGAAAGCTTCTTTTTGAAATAACTCCCACCACTGTAGTCCTCCTTCATAATAAAAATATCTAAGTTACATATCAGAACAGGAAGGCAGGAGAAATGCAGCCAACTGATGGATTTGACTGCACTCGCTAACATACAATCCTGACACACAGTAGAGAAACATGAGTGCAGTGAGAAAACAGAGACTGAAAGAAAAGAGTAAGGAACAAAGGGCTGTTCAAACAGGGTGGTAGGCTGATCTCCATGAGTTCAAAACTAATCTGTTCTACATGACAAGGTCTAGGCCAATCAGTGCTTATGGCGAGACACTGTCTGAAAAAACAAAAAACAAAAAAACAAAAAACAAAAAAAACAAACAAAAAACTACAGGACTGGAGAGCTGCTTCAGTGAGCAAAGTGTCTGCCACTCTGAGTCCCAGGAAAAGAGCCAGATACTGTGGCACACATCTGTAACCCAGAGATGGGGAGACATAAACATGGATCCCTGGACCTCCACAGGCAGCCAGTCTGGCTGAACTGATGCACACCAGTCTCAGGAGTAGACCCTGTCTCAAAGGATAAAGTGGAGAGCAAGAGAAAACAATGCTAACAATGCTAACCTCTGGCCATTATGCATACACATGCATGTACTGCATACATGCATGCACATACCTGTGTTGCACAGCAGTGAGGGAAAGAAATAAAGAATGCAGGGATAGGGATAGCAAGATGACTCAGAAGGTAAAGGAACTTGCTTCAAAAGCCTAGTGACCTGAACTTGACCCTGTGACCTACATGGTGGCAAAAAAAAAAAAAGGCAATTCTTTAAGGAGTCTTCCACACATGACCTAAGATACCAGTATAACACACACGATACACAAAAGAAGTAAATGTAATAAAAATGTTGTTTTAAGTTTTTTTACAAAGTGACAAAACAAAAATAAGATAGAAAAATATTAACCTCAATTATTTATAAAATATATAAGATAGCAGTTGTTGACCTAAAAATTCAAAGAAAGACTTGTAATAATTAAAATAAACAGCAATGCACCAAAACTTTGCTAGAACAAAGAATCATACATAATAATTTTGTCACCCATGCTGTAAACCTTAAAATTACTCATACATTTTATTTCTATAAATTAGCAAACATTTCTTTAAGGAAATAAAGACATGTATGCAAGGATTTAGCTACCAACATGTTGTAAATTGCTGTCTGTTCTTCTGCTCCCTCAAGAAGGGTGCCCATGCTCAGGTGAGGTCACATGAAATCTTAATCAGCAGATGAGGCTAGAGCCTGTGGTCAGCAGTGGAAGGAAAGACGGAGCTGAAAGTTTTAGAGAGGAGAGAGAGAGAGAGAGAGAGAGAGAAAGATGGGGGCTAAGATGGAAGATGACGATGGAGCTGACCCATGTGGTCTAGACAGGCCGCAAGTAGCTAAGAATTTCCTAGAAAGGAAACAGAGTAAGGTGGGCACATTCTCCCATCTAGATGTGCAGCCTGTGTCTGTATCAACTGAGGTTTGTGTTCTGTGTGTGGGCATTTGGGGTTAGAGATGTTCTGTTAGAATTCTTGTTGGTTATTACAAGTCTCTGGTATTATCATTTTATGGGGCTAAGGAGATCAAAGTGAGTGACAGCCTCAGAAACCGGGACGTGCGAGTAGCATGACAGCAGCTCACCGTGGGAACAAGAAGGGCAAGACTACCTACACCTGTATGTCAAACTGTTTCACAAAACTGAAAATGAAAACATACTAAAGAAAAACAGATTAAACTATAGAAAAACTACTCAAATGGCTGCACTAATTTTTAAAATATAAAATAAACTAATATCCTGGAATCAAGTTATTAGTAGGCCAAGAAAGATTTCCAGGTAACAAACAAAACAAGGTGTGTGTGTGTGTGTGTGTGTGTGTGTGTGTGTGTGTGTGTGTGTGTGTATACAGTAAAATGCAGTTCCAACTGTATGTAAGATACCCATCTTTCCTATCGAGTATAGCCATAAAACTTAGAAAAAGTACACAGAGGGAATGGCTACTTTAGCACTCTGAAGCAAGGGTAGAATAAGAATAAAAGCAGAGCTTAGAAAAGATAAAACCAAAAAAAAAAAGTAACTGAAAACTAAAACCTATCAATGATTACATTCGTCTAATCATCTGCATGGTGGTCAAAGGATGGTATGAACAATATTATAGGCTGAACAAAATTTGTCAAGATTCAAGGTTTATTGGCACACAGCCACATTCATTACTTTTATTAATCATTTATGGCTTGTTTCACAATATTATCAGAAGCCTGGCAAAAACATATGGCTACCATATTTAAGTGGCCCTTCACAGAATGTGGTTGCTTACTATTATGCTATTGAAGATCAAAGATTTTAAATTATAGTTTCTGGCCCAATAAATATATAGTTTGAGCTTAACCAAACCTTAAATATTTGAGTAAAGTATGTGTGTGCACTACATTTATAGAGCAAAACATAAATTTATCTCTGAGCTCCCTAACATACAATTTAAAAGAGAAAATATTTCATATAGAAATATGTAAGTTAATTAATAGACTCTGACTGTAAACAAAACAATATGCTTCAAATCCGTTAGATTCTGACCTTCATCCAGTCAGAAATACGTCATCAATCACAGCACAAGCACATGCATGCAGGCACGTTTCCTAAGATCTTACTTTTACTATAGCTTGAAGTTTTTCTATCTTAAGGTATTTATTTTAAAAAACAAATGCTTACTGTTACCCAATGAATGGCGTTAACAATGTACTAAGTGGTCAAGACACATAATCTGAAAGACTGTTCTAGATACAGCTCCTGCTTTTTGCCTTTTAGAAAGCTATTTATCCAACAAGATAGTAAAACAAGTGCCTGTCTACTGACAGCACCACTACTTTTCTTAAACTCATTTCTGAAGAAGCTGGCAAGATGATTCCACTGTTAAGAACACTAGTTATTCTTCCAATAGAGCCCAGCTCAAACCTTTTAACTCCAGCCCTTGGGCTCTCTTCTGACCTCTTCAGGCAGCAGGAACACAAGCAGTACACAGACAATTGTGTAGGCAAAACACCCATACACATAAAAAATTTAAATGTAATTAAATTTGAATGCATACAAATATCCCAACATCAAAACTATAACCAAAGAGACACACTTTGTAGGAAAGCTACAAACAGGAGTCTGCCTCTATCATGAAAGAAATCAAGGCAGAATAATAGGTCATCCTTTAAACAAATGGTCTCTGTTTATCCAATCTGATTCTCAAATTTTCCTTTTTCTCTCTTTAACAAAAAGTTATCTGATCTGCTTCCCAGCATTTGGCCAAGAAATCCAGTTGCTTAACAACTTCCTAACTTTGCATGCAGGGTAAAAAGCACATGTTAACTCAAGCCACCCAGGTAGAACACAGCTCTGTTTTATCCCACTAAAAATAGGCCAACTGTCATAATTCTAGCGGTGTAAATCCTAATGCTGGTTCTAAAGAGTTGTTAAATGTCTAGAATCCCAGTTCACAACAAGTCAGCTTTAGAAAGGTTCTATCTGGAGTTAGTAACATTCTGAGGTCTTTCTAAGAAAAACAAACTACTGAACGAACCTCAGTTAACCTACAGCTGACAGAAAGGAAGAAAGATACAAAGAGGACACAAGAGAGACAAGAACAAAAGACAAGTTTTATATATAATGGGTGATGCTGGAAATTTTAAGGAGACACATGGTCAAATGTGAAGAAATATTTACATATTTAATAAATTAGAATAAACTACAGTTTAATTTTTTTCCAAGGAGCTAGAGAAACTTCTGGAAATATACTAAGCAAATCTGAAAACATTTAGAACTATCTTGTGGCACTTTCTTCAGTTCAAAGGAACTAAATGCCAGATGGATTGCCACCTCTGCTAGACAGTTATATAAGTCGTCGCACTAAGTTGCCTAGAGCATCTGCTAAGGATGCTAATCTCCAGGGCAACAGTAACTCTGACCACATGAGTGTGGCGGGAGTGTCAGGTAGACTATGCTAAGTCTAACCTCTGACACTGCCTGGATTAAACTAGCAGAGAACCTACAAACCTAGGCACAACAGCACGGGCACCAACCTCCACTACAATGCACAAAACCAGTGACCAATACAAATTTTAAAACCAAAGGAGAAGTGACTAACAGTTAACTGGGAAGGCAGCAACGCATTTGACTATAATGCTAACATAAAATAACCTTTTTCTTCATGAAATGTTTGCCAAGAAAGTGTTTGTTTGCAATTCACTACCATCTCAGGTAAATTAAGACATCAGGAAGTTAAAAAGGTGGCAGCTAAGGTTTCTTTCAGCTACAGCTACAGTATTCTATAATTTCCCTGGGGACTTTTAAACCATCCAGTTACTCAATGGCCCAGTGTAGAGAAACTGAGTCTCTGCTGAAGAGGCTCAGCCTAACTTGCTACAAAGAACGGACCAAGATATGACTGGAAGGCATCTGTGAGGGCTCTGGACCTGACATGTTCTGAAGCACATGTGCATATGACCTAAGCATTCTATAACAAATGACACTGAAAATATATATTCCACAGCACTTCCACATGGTCAGTAATAACAATGTACATACTACAAGTTACCTGGTGGTAAGTCAGGGTCTGTAGGAGCGGCCTGCTGAATCCTTCGGGGTTTCGTGGATGATTTTGTGTTCTCAGCAGTACTACGGTTGGTGGAATTAGAACCACAGCTTTCATGGTCATCCTATTTTTTATTTTAAAGGAAAAAGAAACACTGATTACATTCAAGGACTAGGACATTTTGGTCAGTGTATGAATTTATGATTACTAAAAGTGAGACACTAATATTTTAGCTCTGACATCTATGTAACCAATTTTCAAATTTTGCATTTGCAAACAGCACTTAACAATAACTAATTTCAGGTCTGGTGAGCTGCTCAGCAGTTAACAGCACTTGATAAATAACATGAGGACTGCAGATCCCAGCCCACACCTAACAGGCCACACACGGTGCTGCACACACCTGGACCCCTAGCACAGAGCGAAGAGACGGAAGGATCAATGGTGCTTCATGACAGCCAACCTAGCCAAAAGCTCCAAGTTCCAGATTCATCGAGAAACCATCAAAGGAATAGGGTAGAGTGAGGTAGAGAATATAATGTACAACACACACACACACACACACACACACACACACACACACACACACACAATCTTAAAGCTTCTTTCTTTAGCTGGTACCAAAACAAATTACCTGACAATAGCCAAAGAATTCTTATATGGCTTTACAAAACTACATGACCATAAATAAAAATAATGGAAATTAATTAATTTTTAATGATTTCGATAACCAAACACAAAATAAATGGAATTAATGTCCAGCTCTCTGGCTTATATGTTAAAATTCTAATTATTTAAAATCAAGTAGCCATCTTATTTATCTTTAATTATTATTAATGTCACAATTCTTACAATTTTTACATCTGACTTAACAATGCTTACTAAGTTGTTATTTGTATTAGATATAAAGTTTACACTGGTTTGATACGGATATTGTTGAAACTTAAGTTGCATATTTTTATTTATTTCCTTATTTATAAAATGTAAATAAGTATTAATCTCATCTTATATCAATGCTTATATAATTGTCATATGTCTTAATTAGTGGACTTATTTCCTAAGGTAATTAGTTATAATGCCTATCCTGAAGGATTCCAAAAATCTATCAAAAACATATATAACTAGTTCCATGCAGTATTTTTTCTTTATATTTTTTAAGTAACAGAAAGAAGAGAGTCATTCCATTTGAGAAAACAATGTAAGTTAGACCTTAAAACTCACTACACATACATACATACATACTAGTTAAATGTAAAAGGAAGCAGGTATAAGAAAAGGAAAATAGATAAATAAGGTGAGTATCGTCAACTCACTATTCTTTTAACCTACAATGCACAAACATGCCATGAGAAAAGTACCCACACAAAGGTTAAATGATAATACCCTGCCTGCCACTTCACTACTCAATAATTACTGTGACATTTATAATCATAATTAGGGGAAAGTTACTTTTTATTTCACTCACACAAAAAGAATTAAAACAAAAAAAAATTACTAAATTGGCTGGTCTAAATGTACAAGGAGCAAATAAAAAGTATGAAAAGAACATCCAAAAAGAAAAACTTAAGGGCTGGAAAGATGACTTAGTCATTAACAGCATTGGGCTGTTAGGCTAGAACCCCTCTGTCCTCCTTCCCCCTACCCAGCCCACACAGAAAAAACTCTGGGCTAACACATCATCATCACTCCTCATCTCCACTCCTCATCTTGGGCAACCCACCCAAGAGTACCCCCATGTATGGTCACAATCCCAGCTCCTAGCTGGCACACCAGCACTCCTCACCTAATCACTATAAAATCCCTGTATGACTTCCCTGGCCTTCACTGTGTGGCCTTCACTGTCTCACTGATCAAGGAACCCACCAGAAAGCTGTGCTAAACCTGTCTCTATCTACTTTTAATCTGGTCTAATCTGGCCAATATCTTCATCACCAAGGGAGAGAAAATGCCTATTAGGCTGCTTTTTTGAGGACCTGAGTTTGATTCCCAACACCCATATGTCTGCTCACAACTGTCTGTAATTCTAGGTGCAGGGGATCTAACACCCTCTTTCGTCCTCTAGGGTACCAGCATGCATGTGGTGCACAGATATATATGCAGGAAAAACATCTACACACATAAAATTAAAATAAGTAAATCTCAGAAAGTATATAAAACAAAATTTCAGGGCTGGATATAAGGCTCCATGGGTAAAACACTTGCCACATATGTGTGAAGAAAAGAGTTGCATTCCCAGCATCTACTAAAAAGCCAGACACGGCACTCCACCTATTCCCAGGACTCAGGAAGCAGACAGAATCACCAGGGCAAGGTGGCTGTTGAGACTAGCAAAGTCAGCAAGCCCCAGGTTTAGCAAGAGACCATGCCTCAGTAAATAAACACTAGAGCAGCAAAGGAACACACTTGGCATTAACATCTGGACTCCACACGAGCACACACACACACACACACACACACACACACACATATATATATACCACAGTACCCACCCCCACACAATACAAATATGCCTAACACACACATACATTCAATAAAACTAGAGAAAATCCTTATTCAATAAAAGAAAAATATACCCCAAAAAAAGGTGAGTATTTTACAACACAGGTAACTTCAGCTACTAGTGACACATTAGGGAAAATAGTGTCTGAAACTTCATATACACAAAAGCCAAAATATTAGACATCATAAACAAAGGCAATCTGCAAAAACTTTTTTCAATTTTAAGAAAATGCATAATTCCACAGTGTTTCATTCCGCAAAACAACTTTATAATTCAATCTTTACAATGGCATCTTCTGTTAGCTGGGGTTATTCTTCAGACCTCAAATACTTGAAGACTACGGCTGTGACCAAACATAACTATAACTACCCTTAGTTCAAAACCTGAACTGAAAATGTCCAGTCAGATGCTTCTGCACAATATTAACATTAAAAGCACATTATTAATTTTTGGAACGTGTTTGCCTCAAAAGTCCAGAAGTAAAACACGTACATGAAGGAGATGTGAAAAAAACTTACATGAACTGCCAAAAATAGCATAATTATAAAAATATTTAACACTGAAACCATCAGAAATCACAATCTGCATCAGATTACAGTGATGTCATAATAAACATTCCAGCCAAAAGCCACTCAATGCTACCACAGTCCAAAAACTTTGGTATACAAGAGACAGTAAACATTCTAAAGCAAAAGAAAGAAGTTACTTTTATCTTCATAATGTTATTAGAAGCAAAAGGGAATATGGCAGACTAAATATGAGTTTCCTCTGAGTTTAAATGTGCACGCGCACACACACACACAGTTAATAAAGCTTCTCTAGAGAACTACACTGTTATTACTGGAAAATCAAAAGCAAATTTAATACACCTACAATAAACTTGAATTTTAGTATGTATACAAATGGGTATTAATCATAATACTCAAAGAAATATATGCTATGAAACAAGCATTACAAAATGTGTGAATACTTCTTTCTTTTCTGTAGTTAAGAAATTGTGCTTGTATACATATTATAATTAAGTATCATTTTGGTAATCTGAATTTGTTTTGACTTCAATTATATTTTTAAATACCTCAATTAAAGGTGGGCTTCTAGAGAAGCCCTGCCCAATCTAATTAAATAAAAATAAAGCAAAATGTAAAACTATAAAATCAATGTTCTCTGTACTAAAACTAGAATTGCTTCCACCATTATTTTTAAATTCATTTTGTGGTTATTCTCTTTGGAATATTAGATATTTTTATTCATTGAAAACTTTCAACTTCAAATAAAGGAAACCATGTTCTGAAAAATACTTGTCAGAATATTTGAGATAACATTTAACCCTAAAACACTACACTTCTATCTCTCTTATTTTGGGTCTCAATTTTTTCAAAATGTCTGGAAAGCATATTTCACTGCAAAAGAATGTTTCCTCTTGAGGATCACATATTTCTGAAAATACTATTTCTGAAAATACTGCCCTTTGCTCCTCATTAAACAAGCAAGAATGTACTTCTTCCCAACAAAGGGGAAAGAGGCAAGTACTGAACACAAATAGATCATTACCCTCATCTGACAGATTACGACTCGAGGTAGCAGACTGTACCCTTAGCCTGTACAGGTCTAGTCAATTAAAGCTTGAAACTATAAATTAGCAAATTTCACGAAGTTAAGATTGGAGTCAAAACTTAAAATAGTTAACTGGAACACTGTAAAAACAACAACAAATTAAGATACCAGAAGGGTTGAAGAGAAAAACTGAATGGTGGAATGAAGTGATGTGCACTGAGGTTTCGGGCACCAGATTCTGTGAGCAGAAAAGGTGGGGGCTCACCCAGCAATCCAATCCTAAGACACTGAAAAGATCTTGGAAATAAATTAATACAAGACTCAAACGATCATCTCCACCTGCTCAGGTAATAAGTATTATAATTCTTACATTATAAGGAATCTCAGTGAACACTACTACCCTTCAGAGAGCCAGAGAGCAGAAGCGAACCCCAGTATATGCTTGGGAAGACAAACTAGAACCAGGGAAAAGAATTTAATAAGCGTCATGACAAATATGAGAACCTTGGAGCTGAGAGACAGCCCTGAGGTTAAGAGCACTTGCCGCTCTTTCAGAGAAGGAGTTCAGTTCCCAGTACCCACCTCAGGCAGTTCACAGCAGCCTGTAACTCCAGCCCTGAGTGATTGGACACCCCCACTTCTGGTCTCCAAAGTCAAAGAGACACACACACACACACACACACAAATTATAAAGTGGCTATATCTAGCTTACCCCTATATACTAAGAACTGTATCAAACTTAATTCATGGGTTAGAAGCTTAAGCCCAAAATTCATGTGGTGATATTTAAGCATACAGCAATTAAACTTAGATGAGGTCATGAGGATGAGATCTGTGTGTTGTAGTTAATCTCCAGTTCTGCCTCGAAGCCCCAAGCTCCCAAGGGCACCTTGTTTTGGGATGGTATCACCTACAGTGGAGTAGGCCTGCCCATATCAATCATTAATCAGGAAAATGCCCCCAGAAAAACTCCCACAGGTCCATCTGTTGGAGGCATTCCTCAATTTAATGCCTTTCCCAGGTGATGCTAGCTGAGAGGACAAAAGCCAGCACAACTTCTTGTTGTACACATAGATGACCTGAGTTCAGGTCCCCAGCACCCACATAAAAAGCTGGGCCGCAGTAACCATTTATAGTCCCAGTGCTGGGGGGCAAAGACAGGCAGATCTCTGGCTGGACAGAGTAGCCAAAATTGACAAGCTCCAGGTTCAGTGGAAGATTGTCTCTCATAAAATAAAGTAGAGTGCGTTCCAGGAAGAGACACAACTTCATCTGACTTCAAAAACACAAGCACAAGTGAGTACACCTATGTACATATATACATGCACACACAAACACATGAACACAAGGGATTATTAAATATTAACAAAATGTTTAATCTCTGAAATTAATTCAATTTCCTTTCCCATTACTCTTATGCCATTCCCTGATCACAAAGGAACCATCTGTTTTTAATGCCCAAATTCAACTCTCTCCCAATGACTGACTCTCCTACATTCTCAGGATCCAAAAGACAATGGAATATGATCTGACAACTTCAATATCCATTCTAACTTTGAAAAGGATGCTGATGAGGCTCACTAATGTCAGGCTTGAAAAACAGATGAGAAATGGATTCTGGTTGCCAGGTGATGCAGACTCATGTGATGTTCTACTAAAGCAAGACCAGTGAGAGGACACGAGATGACTGGAGAGAGTATCGGGACTCCCAGGCACTTGCATGGCTAGCCTAACAGCGACTCAATGGTCTCCTGTCTTCTTTGATCTTCACTTTGTTGAGAGAGGCAGAGCAGAGCACTTCTCCTGGCTTTCTGGCTGGTTCTGGTCACTCCCGCTGGCTCATGCTGACGTAACAGAGGACTGGCTATTTCAGAGGAGTTGTGCCACCACCACTGTTGATTCAGTTTGGAGATGCTCTCTGAACTGGACTGTGAGCATCCTGACAATGGAGGCTGGAATCGCCCCAAGGAACGACGTCTAAACAGGTCCTCGCCCCCTGTCCTATGCTCCATCTTTTCCCTACTGCCTTTGGATGGTGGGCCAGAGAGGGGCTGGAGAGGGGGCTCCAACATTTATTAAAGTACATTTTAAAAAATCTAAGCTTACACAGATGCTTGATCATAAATTGGATATGAAAATATTTCTTCTTAAACTCCATACTATCCTGGGGACAGGGTGGGTTACCTTACTCAGGATGATATTTTCCAGTTTCATCCATTTGCCTATGAATTTCATAAAGTCACTGGTTTTGATAGCTGAGTAGTATTCCATTTGTGTAGATGTACCACATTCTTTGAATCCATTCCTCTGTTGAAGGGCATCTGGGTTCTTTCCAGCTTCTGGCTACTATAAATAAGGCTGCTATGAACATAGTGGAGCACGTGTCTTTTCTTATGTTGGGGCATCTTTTGGGTATATGCCCAAGAGAGGTATAGCTGGATCCTCAGGTAGTTCAATCTCCAATTTTCTGAGGAACCTCCAGACTGATTTCCAGAATGGTTGTACCAGTCTGCAACCCCACCAACAATGGAGGAGTGTTCCTCTTTCTCCACATCCTCGCCAGCATTTCCTGTCACCTGAGTTTCTGATCTTAGCCATTCTCACTGGTGTGAGGTGGAATCTCAGGGTTGTTTTGATTTGCATTTCCCTGATGACTAAAGATGTTGAACATTTCTTTAGGTGCTCCTCAGCCATATGGCATTCTTCAGCTGTGAATCCTCTGGTTCTGAACATAGGGTTATTTGTCTCCCAGCAGTCTAACTTCTTCAGTTATTTGTATATTTTGGATATAAGCCCTCTATCAGTTATAGGATTGGTAAAGATCTTTTCCCAATCTGTTGGTTGCCATTTTGTCCTAAAACCGGTATCCTTTGCCTTACAGAAGCTTTGCAGTTTTATGAGATCCCATTTGTCGATTCTTGATCTTAGAGCATAAGCCATTGGTGTTTTGTTCAGGAAATTTTGTCCAGTGCCCATGTGTTCCAGATGCTTCCCCACTTTTTCTTCTATTAGTTTGAGTGTATATGGTTTGATGTGGAGATCCTTGATCCACTTGGACTTAAGCTTTGTTCAGGGTGATAAGAATGGATCGATCTGCATTCTTCTACAGGCTGACCTCCAGTTGAACCAGCACCATTTGCTGAAAATGCTATCTTTGTTCCACTGAATGGTTTGGGCTCCTTTGTCAAAATTCAAGTGACCATACGTGTGGGTTCATTTCTGGGGCTTCAATTCTATTCCACTGGTTTGTCTGTCTCTGTACAAATACCATACAGTTTTTAATCACTATTGCTCTGTAATACTGCTTCAGTTCAGGGATAGTGATTCCCCCGGAAGCCCTTTTATTGTTGAGGATAGTTTTAGCTATCCTGGGTTTTTTGTTATTCCAGATGAATTTGCAAATTGTTCTTTCTAACTCTATGAAGAATTGGATTGGTATTTTGATGGGCATTGCATTGAATCTTTAGATAGCTTTTGGTAAAATGGCCATTTTGACTATATTAATCCTGCCAATCCATGAGCATGGGAGATCTTTCCATCTTCTGAGATCTTCTTCAATTTCTTTCTTCAGAGGCTTGAAGTTCTTATCATATGGATGTTTCACTTGCTTGGTTAAAGACACACCAAAGTACTTTATATTAGTTAAGACTATTATGGAGGGTGTCATTTCCCTAATTTCATTCTCAGATTGTTTCTCTTTTTGTAGAGGGAGGCTACTGATTTATTTGAGGAAATATTATACCCAGCCACGTTGCAGAAGGTTTTTATCAGGTTTAGTAGTTCTCTGGTGGAACTTTTGGGATCAATTAAGTATACAATCATATCGTCTGCAAACAGTCATATTTTGACTTCTTTCTTTCCAATCTGTATCCATTTGATCTCCTTTTATTGTCTGATTTCTCTTGCTAGAACTTCAAGAACTATTTTAAATAAGTAGGGAGAGAGCGGGCAACTTTTTCTAGTCCCTGATTTCAGTGGGATTGCTTCAAGTTTCTCTCCATTTAGCTTAATATTAGCTCCTGGTTTGCTGTATATGGCTTTTACTCTGTTTAGGTATGGGCCTTGAATTCCTGTTCTTTCTAGGGCTTTTATCATGAAGTGGTGTTGAATTTTGTCAAATGCTTTCTCAGCATCTAATGAAATATCATGTGGTTTTTATCTTTCAGTTTGTTTATACAGTGGATTACAATGATGGTTTTCTGTATATTAAACCATCCCTGCATCACTGCAATGAAGCCTATTTGATCATGATGGATGATTGTTTTGATGTGCTCTTGGATTCGGTTTGCAAGAATTTTATTGAATATCTTTGCGTCGATATTCATAAGGAAAATTGGTCTGAAGTTCTCTTTCTTTGTTGGGTCTTTGTGTGGTTTAGGTATAAGAGTAATTGTGGCTTCATAGAAGTAATTCAGTAGTGCTCCCTCTCTTTCAATTTCACAGAATAGTTTGGATAGTATTAGTATGAGGTCTTCTATGAAGGTCTGACAGAATTCTGCACTAAACCCATCTGGACCTGGGCTCCTTTTGGTTGGGAGACCTTTAATGACTGCTTCTATTTCTTTAGGAGTTATGGGGGTGTTTAAATGGTTTACTTGTTCCTGATTTAACTGTGGTACCTGGTATCTGTCTAGGAAATTGTCCATTTCCTCCAGATTTTCAAGTTTTGTTGAATATAGGCTTTTGTAGTAGGATCTAATGATTTTTTTGAATTTCCTCTGATTCTGTTGTTATGTTTCCCTTTTCATTTCTGATTTGGTTAATTTGAACACACTCTCTGTATCCTGTGGTTAGTCTGGCTAAGGGTTTATCTATCTTGTTGATTTTCTCAAAGAACAAACATTTGGTTCTGTTGATTCTTTGCATAGTCCTTTTTGTTTCTACTTGGTTGATTTCAGTTCTGAGTTTGAATATTTCCTGCGTTCTACTCCTCCTGTGTGTGTGTGCTTCTTTTTGTTCTAGAGCTTTTAGGTGTGCTGTCAAGCTGCTGACATATGTTCTCTCCTGTTTCTTTCTGCAGGCACTCAGAGCTATGAGTTTTCCTCTTAGCGCAGCTTTCATTGTGTCCCATAAGTTTGGGTATGTTGTACCTTCATTTTCATTAAATTCTAAGAAGTCTTTAATTTCTTTCTTTATTTCTTCCTTGACCAGGTTATCATTGAGTAGAGCACTGTTCAACTTCCATGTATGTGCGGGCATTCTTTCCTTATTGCTATTGAAGACCAGTTTTAGCCTGTGATGGTCTTACAGGTCGCATGGGACTATTTATATCTTTCTGTATCTGTTGAGGCCTATTTTATGATAGATTATATGGTCAATTTTGGAGAAAGTACAATGAGGTGGTGAGAAGAAGGTATATCCTTTTGTTTTAGGATAGAATGTTCTATACATATCTGTTAAATCCATTTGGTTCATGACTTCTCTTAGTCTGTCTATGTCTCTGTTTAATTTCTGTTTCCATGATGTGTCCATTGATGAGAGTGGGGTGTTGAAATCTCCTACTATTATTGTATGAGATGCAATGTGTGCTTTGAGCTTTAGTAAGGTTTCTTTTATGTATGTAGGTGCCCTTGTATTTGGAGCATAGAGATTTAGGATTGAGAGTTCATCTTGGTGGATTTTTCCTTTGATGAATATGAAGTGTCCTTCCTTATCTTTTTTGATGACTTTTGGTTGAAAATCGACTTTATTTGATATCAGAGTGGCTATTCCAGCTTTCTTCTTCAGACCATCTGCTTGGAAAGTTGTTTTCCAGCCTTTTACTCTGAGGTAGTGTCTGTCTTTGTCTCTGAGGTGTTTCCTGTAGGCGGCAAAATGTTGGGTCCTCGTTGCGTATCCAGTTTATAATCTGTGTCTTTTATTGGGGAGTTGAGACCATTGATGTTGAGAGATATTAAGGAATAGTGATTGTTGCTTCTTGTTATATTTGTGTTTGGAGGTGAGATTAAGTTTGTGTGCTTTTCTTCTCTTTGTTTTGTTGCCAAGACAATTAGTTTCTTGCTTTTTCTAGGGTGTAGCTTGCCTCCTTGTGTTGGGCTTTACCATTTATCATCCTTTGTAGGGCTGGATTTGTAGAAAGACACTGTGTAAATTTGGTTTTGTCACGGAATGTCTTGGTTTCTCCATCTATGTTAATTGAGAGTTTTGCTGGATATAGTAACCTGGGCTGGCATTTGTGTTCTCTTAGGGTCTGTAAGACATCTGTCCAGGATCTTCTGGCTTTCATAGTCTCTCGTGATAAGCCTAGTGTAATTATAATAGGTCTGCCTTTATATGTTACTTGACCTTTTTCCCTTACTGTTTTAATATTCTTTGTTTTGTGCATTTGGTGTTTTGACAATTATGTGACGGGAGGAGTTTCTTTTCTGGTCCAATCTATTTGGAGTTCTGTAGGCTTCTTGTATGTTTATGGGCATCGCTTTCTTTAGGTTAGGGAAGTTTTCTTCTATCATTTTGATGAAGATATTTACTGGTCCTTGAGTTGGGAGTCTTCACTCTCTTCTCTACCTATTATTCTTAGGTTTGATCTTCTCATTGAGTCCTGGATTTCCTGCATGTTTTGGACCAGTTGCTTTTTCCGTTTTACATTATCTTTGACAGTTGTGTGGATGATTTCTATGGAATCTTCTGCTCCTGAGATTCTCACTTCTATCTCTTGCATTCTGTTGGTGATGCTTGTATCTATGGCTCCTTTTCTCTTCCTTTGGTTTTCTATATCCAGGGTTGTCTCCCTTTGTGCTTTCTTTATTGCTTCTATTTCCATTTTTAATTCCTTCAACTGTTTGATTGTATTTTCCTGTAATTCTTTCAGGAATTTTTACATTTCCTCTCTATAGGCTTCTACTTGTTTATTTGTGTTTTCCTGCGTTTCTCTAAGGGAATTCTTTATGTCTTTCTTGAAGTCCTCCAGCATCATATGATTTTAAATCTAGATCTTGCTTTTCTGGTGTGTTTGGATAGTCAGTGTTTGCTTTGGTGGGAAAATTGGGCTCCCATGATGCCATGTAGTCTTGGTTTCTTCTGTTGCTTGGGTTCCTGCGCTTGACTCTTGCCATCATGTTGTCTCTGGTGTTACCTTGTTCTGCTATTTATGATGGTGGTTAGACCGTCCTATAGGCCTGTGTGTTGGGAGTGCTGTAGACCTGTTTTCTTGTTCTCTTTCAGCCAGTTATGGGAACAGAGTGTTCTGCTTTCAGGCATATGGTTGTTCCTGTCTTCTGGTCTTCAGGTGTTCCTGTGGGCATGTGTCCTGAGTTCACCAGGCAGGTAACTTGGAGCAGAAAAGTTGGTCTTACCTCTGGTCTCAGGCCTGGAGTCGCTACTCAGAGCCAGGTTTCAGCTCTCCGTGAGGGCAGCAACCAGAAGGGCCTGCCCCGCCTTCGCTCAGGAACCTGTGCAGGGGGCCCAGATGGCACTAGGCGTTTTCCTCTAGAGTCAGAAATGTGGGCAGAGTGTAGTCTCTTCTGGCTTCCCAGGCCAGTCTGCCCTTCTGAAGGTTCAGCTCTCCCTCCCACAGGATTTGGGTGCTGGGAACTGTTGACTAGGTCCCTTCAGATCCGGGCGGTGTCTGGACTGCAGCGTTGAGTGCCCCATCTTCCTGTTCCCAGAGGACCTATACAGTTTCCTCTTGGGGCAGGGATGTGGGCAAGGGGGTGCAGTACTGGCGGTCTCTCCTGCCCTGCAGTCTCAGGAGTGCCCACCACCTGTCTCCCAATTGTCGATTCTTGATCTTAGAGCATAGCCATTGGTGGTCTGTTCAGGAAATTTTCCCCAATACCCATGTTCTCAAGAATTCTGTTGTTATATCTCCCATTTTATTGTGATTTTCTTAATTTGGATATACTCTCGGTGCCCTCTGGTTAGTCTGGCTAAGAGTTTATCTATCTTATTGATTTTCTCAAAGAACCAGCTCCTGATTTTGTTGATTCGTTGTACAGTACTTTTTGTTTCTACTTGGTTGAATTCAGCCCTGAGTTTGATTATTTTCTGCCTTCTACTTCTCTTGGGTGTATTTGCTTCTCTTTGTTCTAGAGCTTTCAGGTATACTCTCTATAGTTTCCTTTTGGAGGCACTCAGAGATATGAGTTTTCCTCTTAGCGCAGCTTTCATTGTGTCCCATAAGTTTGGGTATGTTGTGCCTTCACTTTCATTAAATTCTAAAAAGTGTTTAATTTCTTCCTTGACCAAGTTATCATTGAGTAGAGCATTGTTCAACTTCCATGTGTATGTAGGATTTCTGTCGTTTCTGTTGTTATTGAAGAACAGCCTTAGTCCATGGTGATCTGATAGGATGCATGGGATTATTTCAATCTTCTTGTATCTGCTGAAGCCTCTTTTGTGACCAATTATATGGTCAATTTTCGAGAAGATACCATAAGGTGCTGAGAAGAAGGTATATTCTTTTGTTTTAGGATGAAATGTTCTATAAATATCTGCTAAATCCATTTGGTTCAAAACTTCTGTTGGTTTTTCTATGTCTCTCTTTATATTTGTTTCCATGACCTGTCCATTCATGAGAGAGGGGTACTGAAATATCCTACTATTATTGTGGGAGGTGCAAGGTTTCTTTTATGAATATAGGTGCCTTTGCATTTGTAGCATAGATATACAGGATTGAGAGTTCATCTTGGTGGATTTTTCCTTTGATGAATATGAAGTGTCCTTCCTTATTTTTTTGATAATTTTTGGTTGAAAGTTGATTTTTCCAATATTAGAATGGCTATTCAAGTTTGTTTCTTGGGACCATTTACTTGCAAAGTTGTTTTCCAGCCTTTTACTTTGAGGTAGTGTTTGTCTTTGTCACTGAGGTGTGTTTTCCTGTAGGCAGCAAAATGCTGGGTCCTCTTTACGTATCTAGTCTGTTAATCTATGTCTTTTTATTGGGGAATTGAGTCTATTGATGCTAAAAGATATTAAGAAATAGTAACTGTTGTTTCCTGTTATTTTTGTTGTTAGTGGTGGAATTATGTTTGAGTGGCTCTCTTCTTTTGAGTTTGTTGCAAGAAAATTACTTTCTTGCTTTTTCTAGTGTGTAGTTTCCCTCCTTGTGTGGGAGTTTACCATCTATTATCCTTTGTAGGGCTGGATTTGTAAAAAGATATTTTGTAAATTTGTTTTTGTCATAGAATATCTTGGTTTCTCCATCTATGTTAATGGAGAGTTTTGCTGGATACAGTAACCTGGGCTAGCATTTGTGTTCTCTTAGGGTCTGTAAGACATCTACCCAGGATCTTCTGGCTTTCATAGTCTCTAGTGAGAAATCTGGTATAATTCTGAAAAGTCTGCCCTTATATGTTACTTCACCCTTACTGCTTTTAATATTCTTTGTTTTGTTCATTTGGTGTTTTGACTATTATGTGACAGGAGGAATTTCTCTTCTGGTTCAATCTATTTGGAGTTCTATAAGCTTCTTGTATGATTATCTTGTATCTCTTTCTTTAGGTTAGGGAACTTTTCTTCTATAATTTTGCTAAAGATATTTCGTGGTCCTTTAAGTTAGAAGTTCTTGTTCTCTTCTATACCTATTATCCTTAGGTTTGATCTTCTCATTGTATCCTGGATTTGCTGCATGTTTTGGATTCGGAGCTTTTTTGCATTTTACATTTTCTTTAACGGTTGTGTCAATATTTTGTATGGTATCTACTGCACCTTCCCTGCTCTATCTCTTATATTCTGTTGATAATGCTTGTGTCTATGACTCCTGAACTCTTTCCTAGATTTTCTATCTCCAGGGTTGTCTCCCTTTGTGATTTCTTTATTGTTTCTATTTCCATTTTTAAATCCTGGATGCTTTTGTTCAATTCCTTCACCTGCTTGGTTGTGTTTTCCTGTAATTCTTTAAGGTATTTTTCTGTTTCCTCTTTAAGGGCTTCCACTTGTTTTCTTATGTTGCTTTGTATTTCTTTAAGAGAGTTATTTATGTCCTTCTTAGAATCCTCTATTATCATCATGAGATGTGATTTTAAATCCAAATCTTGTTTTTCCGGTGTGTTTGGATATCCAGTGTTCATTTTGGTGGGAGAACTAGGCTCTGACGATGCCAAGTAGTCTCGATTTCTGTTGCTTAGGTTCCTGTGCTTGCCTCTCGACATCAGGTTCTCTCTGGTATTAGCTTGTCTTCCTGTCTGACAGTGGCTTGACCCTCCTGTAGGCCTGTGTGTCAGCACTCCTGTAGACCTGTTTTCTAACAGCCAGATCTGGGAACAAATAGCTATGGATTGGTTCAGCTTCGGGCACAGGCAGAAACCCAAAGGGTCCTGTCCGAGACTGCTCTTGGGTTTGTTTGTGTGTCCTGAGGCCTGCAAGCTGGCTGGTAGAAGAAGAAGAGCTGGTCTTACCTCTGCTCTCAGGTATTTCAGTGCTCCTGGTGACTGCCTTTCAGTTCTAGGTACAGGCAGAGATCGAAAGGATCCTGCCCCTGACTGCTCCTAGCCTCCTGTGCCCAGAGGGCACTAGTCGGGTTCCTCGGAGGACCAGGAATGTGAGCAGATGTGGAGTTCTCCCCTGAGCTCTCAGGAATGTCTGAGAATCCATGGGATTCTTCTCTCCCCCACGGGATTTGGGTACAGAGAACTGTGGGAAACCTAAGCATTTTTAAAAGCACATGAAATATAAACAATCTGAAATGCTTCAATTAACAGGCAGAAATGGTCAGATTAGAAAAGTCCAGCTTCAAGGGCTGGAGCGCTGGCTCAGTGTTTACAAACACTGGGTGCTCTTTCTGAGGATCCACATGGTGGCTAATCACCTGTAATTCAAGTTCTAGGCAATCTGTTTTGATGCCCTCTCTGGCCACTATGAACACACAGCACTCACACACAAAAAATAATTTTTAAATTAAAAAAAAAAAAACCTCTACTGAAACAAATTCAGTTGAGATATAAAGGCTTAGTATAATTTCTAAAAACTAAAAAGAAAGTCATGCCAAAACAAGTAAGCTCAGAATGTGAAGAAAACTCGGTGGTAAAAGCACTTGCCACCAAGCCAAAGAACCTAAACTCAACCAGAAACTACATGACAGAAGAAGAGAGCCAGCTCCCAGCTGTCCTCTCACCTCCATAGATGGGCCACTGACACAGGTACACATGCACACACATAAAAAGGCTATAAGCTAGTTTTTAAATGAGTACATTTAAGAAACGAAATTAACAGGTATCTAGTCATCAGATCTAAATCAAGAAATTGTTGTACATTGAATTTGTGAAACAAACAGAAACAAACAGAAGCTGCAATGTGTGGCCTCATTATCTTTAATGGCAAGTAACAATTAGAATGACATAAAGTCAGCAGCAAAGAGAAAATCTACAACCACCAGTGAGCCAGTAAGGCTCAAGTTACAGTCCTTTCTTTTTGCTGAGAGCACTTGGGCATATAAATTATAGTGTTCACAGCACATGACACCGTAATTAAAGTCACACTGGTCCCCAAAAGTTCACTCATTCATAACACTCTTAGAGAACTACCATCAAACTATATCTTTCCTTGATTCTAGCCAAGTATTTCTTCTTCAAAAAGCTATGAAAGAATAACAATAAAAACAAACCTCTTCCAGAGGATAGGATAAACAAAGTACCACACAACTCCATAGACTTCTAATTACAGCCAACAGCAGTCAAAACTTCCTCAGCTACTTAAAGGGCAAGGAAATTTGTGGAGCCAATGTAAGCAAGTCTGACATTCATGCAACGTAACTTTCAGGCTTATATGTAACAAGACAGGTTACAGTTAGAACTACTGTTGTTGTTGGGTGTATGAACTTTTTAAATCACGTCTATATAATAAGGCATCACATTCCAAATAGATAAATTAGAATCTCCCTTCTACTATTTCTAGACTCCAAACATAGGAAACATTCAGAAAAACATGGTTTTTTCTATTCCCAAATTCTTAAATTTTTCAAACTATGTTGTATGATCTACTTATAGATCCTCCCAAAGGTTATCTGCTATGTTTTTCTTTTTTTTTTTTTAACTTTGATCTTTATCTTAATCAGCTGTGAAAAAACACCAAGACCAAGACAGCTCTGGAAAAAGAGCATTTTTAATTGTGAGATTGGTTACAGGTTCATACAGTTAGCCCATTATCATCATGGTGGGATCTTGACAGCAGTCATGGAGCTAGACCAGTTGCTGAGAGCTATATATGGAGCCACAGGAAGAAACAACACCACAAGGTCCAGTGTGAGCTTTTGAAACCACAAAGCCCACCCACCCCGTGACACACTTCCTCCAACAAGGCCATATGCCCTAATTCTTCTCAAATAGTGCCACTCCCTGGTGACTGCATTCAAATAATAGGAGCCTATGGGGGCCATTCTTATTCAAACCATCACAACTAAACAATACTTAATGCCCTAATAAATTATTAAACAAATGTTAATTTTTCTTTAAAAACATCAATGTCTAATGCTGTAGTGGTTTGAATATGCTTGGCCCTAGGAGTGGCACTATTAGGAGGTATGGCCTTGTTGGAGGAAGTGCAGTGACTATGCAGGTGGGCTTTGAGTGCCTCTGCTTGTCCAGAAAAGTCTTCTGTTTGCCTTCGGAACAAGATGTAGAACGCTCAGCTCCTCCAGCCCCATGCCTGCCTGGATGTTGCCATGATGATAATAAACTGAACCTCTGAACCTATAAGCCAGCCCCAATTAAATGTTGTCCTTTATAATAGAGTTGCCTTGGTCACGGTGTCTGTTCACAGCAGTAAAACCCTAACTAAGACAAACACCTACTACAGTGGTTTAATAAAAATATCTCCCATAGATCAGATGTTTGAAAACTTGATCCCCAGTTCATGACACTGTCGGAGAGGTTGAAGAGATGTAGCCTCAAGTGTCATTCAAGGCAGAATTTGAGAGTTTAGAGATTCCACACTACTTTGAGCCCACCACCCCCCCTTCTTTATGTCTACATTGGAACATGTGAGCTCTCCGCTTGCCATCCCACCATAACTGCTCCTGACTGCCATGTGTCCACTTTGCCATTAGGGCCTCTTCTCCATATGGAACTACAAGCTAAAACAAACTTTCTCTCCCATAAGATGCTCTTGGTCATGGTATTTTATCACAGCAAAAGAAAGCAACTCAGACACCTACCTTCTGTATTATTCTTCATCTATCTTCTGTATTATTCTTCAGTGAGAGTAATTACTAATTATGTGAGCATGTGAACTTGATAGGTCTCTTTTAATTCATTTTTTAAAAAATCCCAGCTAACAATGCCATAACTCACATCAGTTCCAGGAGCCCCCCTCCTCCTCCTTGATTCCTTTGCTCTCCTCTGTGTTTCCACATCTCCGGAGTCACTGGCTTAGTTCCATAGGCTCCCTATCATTTTTCTCTAGAATATAACAAAAGGAATATAACTTTCTCTGCAATCATTTCCAGCAATCCTTCCTACTGTGAATAACAAGTTTACTTCCTACTTTAAAGATGTAATTGAGCTGCTTACCAGCTTAAACTTAGTGGCAACAAATAGTCGAGTGTGTGCTGTCACTGACTGTACATTTAAAAGTGAATAGAGGCCAGCTTCTAATCCTGCACTTGGGACAGAGGCAGATAAATTTGTGGAGCTCAAGACCAGCCTGGTCTACACAGGCCATCCAGATCTATAAAGTGAAACTCTGTCTTAAAAAAAGAAAGAAGGAAAGGAGAGGGGGAGAAAAGGAGGAGGGAGGGAAGGAGACAATAAGTAGTACTTTATGTATATTTTACTAAAATATAAAATAAACTGTCAAAAGACAGTTTATAAAAGTATAGGAATGGCCAAAAATAACATGAAAACATGTTAAACATCATTAGCTACTATAAAAATACTAATCAAAAACACAGCTGTTATAAAATAAAAAGAAAATAATTGGTTTCCTGAATATAAGCAAACAGTAATGAACTCTTGACTATTACAGGTGAAAACATAAAATGGTAAAGTTACTGCAGGAAAGTGTTTGGCAAGCCATCCAAATGCTAAGCAAAGAATTACCGCATGAACCCAGAAACACTTCCCAAGGGTTATACCCAAGAGAAATGTAGGTTGATGATCTTCAAAAGCTTCAACATAAAATTTGTAATCTCATCATTCTTCTTAACAGCCAAGAAGAGAAAAAAACCTTGTGTCTATATCCATGAAAAAATGGATAAATACATTGTGTTGTATGTGTGTTAAACAATGTTATCCAGCCATAAAAACAAAGTGCTAATAATATACTCTGTATTAACTAATTTCCTGTTTTGATGACAAGCAAAGCAAATTATAAAAGAGTGCATTTAATTGAGCTTACAGTTTCAAAGGGTTAGAGTCCATGACCATCATGGTGGGGACTGTGACAGCAGGAAGGCAGGCAGGCAGGCAGGCAGGCAGGGTACTGAAGAAGCAGATGAGAGCTCACATCTGGATTCTTCCAAACAGAAGGCAAAGAGCACATGGGAATGGCAAGAGGTTTTTGAAGCCTCAAAGCCCACTCCCTTGACACATCTCCTCTAACAAGACCACTTCTCCTAATCCTTCCTAAACATTTTAACCAACTGGGAATTTAAACACATGGCCCTATGGAAGCCATTCCTACCACATACTCTAAAATTTAAATGAACCTCTCAAAAACTTCTTACTAAGCAAAAGATGCTAGATATAAATGTACCATATTATATTACTTCCATATAACATACTAGAATACACAAACCCACAGAGATAGAAAGCAGATTAGAACAAGCATCGGTAGGTACAGAGTATCTTAGTGAGGTTATAAAAGGTTTTGAAACTAGACTGTGCTGGAGGTTGCAAGAGATTATAAATGCATTAGCCCTTATACTAAGTATAATAACACTACTGTCTATTGGGTTGTACATTTTTAATGGCTAGTTATATATTAATTTCACATTTCACTTGTATGCTTCTTGGAACACTTGTGTGAAACTGCATAAAAAAACTAGCACTCTAAACATGACAACAAAGCATCAATTAAGCCAATAAAAATGAAAGATAGCTACTGAAGGTAGGCACTCAGAGAGATCTACAGCAAAGGGAAGAGGACAGTTAGCAGCATGGCCACAGACTAGTGAAAGAGAACAGAATAAAGATTATGGTGTTAAAGACAAAGAATTGTGTTGCTGCAACATTTCATATGATAGTTCTGGTCAATGCAATAACCCAAAATGAACAACAACCACCAGACTGTGAAACAAAAGTTTTCAGTCGGAATAAGAGAGAGACCACAAATTAATACCTAGTAGCAGCAACAACAACAGAAGCACAAAAGGACCTAGCTAGGGGGTGATCAGTTGCTTGATCCCCTCTAGAACAAGGGCCTGAGATCCCAGCATTCCTGTAAAAAGGCTGGGGACCATGGTGCCATATACCCATAATTCCACTACTAGAGAGCACAGAGAAGAGGACTTGCTGGCCAGTCTAGTAATATCAGCAAGTTGCATATGGGTTCACTTTTGTTGATACTTCCATTCACCTCCTTAAAATACCTATCCTTTCCAATTACAACACACAAAACAAGAACTCAAACCCAAGGCCTGACATGTTCAGGCAGCCAGTGTTTGGAAATTACTTAGTTATAGGCTCCACTTAAAAATATTCCTCCATCCGCATAATAAAATAATGAACTTTTATAAATTTTATTAACAAGTTTGCAGCTTTTGGAACTATTATAGAGGCCAAAGTGTCAGACTACTCAGCCTATCTCAAGGGGCAAGGGCTCCTCCCTTCCCTAAAGGCAGTAAAGAGGCAACCCATGGAATATACAAAACTCTTGCTTTTAAGACTTGAAATAAGCAAGCTACAGACAGAAACTGGATTGTGTTACTCTCATTACCAAGGTAATCGTTAGCCTACACGAGCTGAAATGAGAAAGCCAATGAAATTCCACAACCCAAATCAGAAATTTTCAGTCAATAAAGGATTCTCATAGCATCTAAAAATGCAAGAAAAAATAATGAGAAAAAAACATCATGTAAGTCCAAACACTAAGATGGGTTTATAACTGCATATATTAACAACAACAACGACAACAAGTTTATTAGTTCTTAATGTATCATTTTGGAGCTTTGATGCAGGTTCAAAGGATTTCTTCAACCTTATTAACAAGAAAGTTAATTCTATAGGCAGCCTTACAAATGATTGCATTTTTTAAGTTTAAAAATTTTAAATGTGAGGAAGTCTAGTGGTATAAGCTGTTAATCCCAGCACTAGGAGCTAAGACAGGTGGATCTCTGAGAATTCAAGACCAGTCTGCTCTACACAGCAAGTTCTAAGACAGAAAGGGTTACAAAGCGTTACCCAATCTCAAACAAAAAAATATTTTAAACACTTACTTTGTAGGTGTACAAAAATCAGAGTAGAGTTTTAGACCAAAGAAAAACATGTAAACTACTATATACTGTTTTAGTTCTTAAGTTTTGTGTTCACAGGACTCTATTAGATTACACCAGAGTATTCCTAATATGTCATAAATCAAATTCTTATGTAATGCCCAAAAAGAGAAAAAAATGGTCAAAAGTAACAAGTCCAAGGGATTTAAAGGTAAGGACAATGACTGACACAGAAGTGACTCTCAGAGTAAACAGGAAAGAGTTAAATGCATTACTAATGAAGTTTCTAAATGTCAAAATAGCTTTGAGGGAACCGGAAGGCAGCCTTCATTCTACCTAAGACAATTTGTTTACTTTGACATCCTCCAAGCTTTCTAATTATGTCAGGTGGTGACAGTGCACCCTGGCAGTGGTGCTGCATGCCTTTGATCCCAGCACTTGGGAGGAAGAGGCAGGCAAATCTTCTAGGACAGCAGGGCTACAAAGAGGAACCCTGTCCTAAAAAAAAAAAAAAAAAAAAAAAGAAGAAGAACAAACAGAGGTGTATAATGCTAAATAATTTGCCAAATGTCAAATGCTACTTTCAAAAAGTCTTTCTCCTCCAAAACTTTAAATATCTGTTAAAAACATTTGTTTTGAGAGTGGTTTATAATTATGACAGTTGACCCTTTTTTCATACATACCATAAAATTCAAACCTCAAATACTGTACAAGGAAGAACTCTGATCACTCTTGCAGGAGTCATTCACATGGACCAATACCAAAACTAGTTATGGACTTCACTAAGTCCCGTGCTACAAATCTGATTCCACAGCACTGGCAATTAGTTGCAACCTATCTCTTCTGAATTGTGTGTCCTACAGGACATCTGGCCCTGAAATTTCTACTTTCCCACTGAAAAAATAGTGTTAGGGTAATTTTCATTCCTTTAATGAAGGGCACCACATGGGTGGTCTAATCAAGCCCAGATTTTAAAAAAAAAAAAAAAACTTAAATTCAAGTAACAGATGATTGGTCAAGGACTATTAATTACCAAATATAACTATGAAAGGAAACTAGGTTGCAATATAACTAGCTACAAATTTATAAATAAATCTCAAATACTAGAAGTTCACAAAATAAATTCTCACAAAATAAACTTTTGTGAGAATGCAACATTGTCCTATTATTCCAAGAATCACATTATTTGAGAAAGGATAATACAGATTTGAAATCAAAGATTAGATAGATAGATAGATAGATAGATAGATAGATAGATAGATAGATAGAGTCCAAAGAGTTACTCTAACAAAGTATCTACTTCAAATAGAAAATAATTTTAATAGTTCATAAAATAACCCTAATTTCACAGAAATTAAAGTTCTATTTAAGATACACTAGAATTGCCTTATAGTTGTTATAAAATGGCATTTCAATCATACCTGTCCATTCTCTTCAGACTGGAAAGCCATCAGTATACCTAGTACAGCCCCAGCACAAAGGAGACTGAGGCAGGAGGTCAAGCCCAGGCCAGTCATGCCTACAGAGCAAGCCCCTGTCTCAGAGAACCATATGAATATAGACAAGTGTGCTGAGGAAGCGCAGTGAGACTGAACGCCACACTCACCATGCTAGTGCACAGTAAGTGGGGAAACACTCTTTTTCCACAAAAGTCTGGTATTCTAACCTATTTCCTCCCTAAATTCATAGATCTTGGGCTGGGACTGCTTAAAACAAATACTGTAACTTTGCAAAAATCTCTTAACAGACATAATATATAGACAAACAGGCAGACAGACTGACAAACAGACTGACTGACTTTGAACCAACAAGACAGCTCAACAGGTAAGAGTATCTGCCACCAGGTCTACTCTCCTGAGATCAATCCCTGGGACTCATAAGGTGACCCCCATATGTGCATATGGCACACACACATCACCACAAACAAATAAGTAAATTTAATTTAAAAAATTTAACCAACACAAGAAACATGATTCTGAAAACAAACCTTCAAAAACAACAATGAAATTTAGTATAAAGATGGATCTTCCCAAAAAAGATTGTCTGATCTAGATATGTCATGTAAGGAAAAATTCATATAAAACCTCTGTAAAAGATTCAAAACACTTTTTTAGTTTTTACCAAGTTTGACTAGAATTAGATCAACTACTAAGTTTCACTGAAAACTGGAGTTGATCAGTCTTCTCATTTATTCTGGATATAGGTAATGAGAAATTTATTTGATCCCTAGTACAAAAGGCTATGACTAACTAATCAAATCTTATAAAAAAAAAAAAAAAAACACCTTTTAAATGCTTTATCCCAATTTAAAAACATCTTTTTGTAAATCCTGTTACTTTCAAAGGCATGTAGAAAGTAAGTTTATTAAATTTACATGACAGTTGACATATCCCCAAAGCTAAGATGTGTCCAATTAGATTACTAGGGAAGAACTAACATTAAGAACTAGGCTCAGCAGCTTCTTACCTGTATTCCATCTTTAAGTTTCAAGATGCATTCCATTGTATTGATGGTAATTACCACAGGTTCGGAGCCCAATTTTGTCCATGGTACATGAATTCTCAGTTCGTGGATATGACCACTTAAAAAAGTGAATGGTAATTTCAGTTCCTTAAAACACAAAATATTAAAAAGTTAGTAAATACTCGTGTTTTTATTCTCCTGTTTATATATAAGCTCGTTTCTTAAAGAAAAATGATTTTTTTAAAAAAAGGTTATTACTTCTACTCAAAATTAGAATCAACTTGTTAAACTACATGTAATAAACTATTTTTTTAAATGTGCTCTACAAGTCACATTTAAAAAGTTATCTAAATTCCCCAAGCTTCAGTCCCTACTCTGCCTAATAGGAACAGCATACTATGTGGGGTTCATACTACAGGTTTATAAACGCTGGTGTAGCAGCAATCACAGGAGCTAACAGCAAGACGTGAGCTAGCCATCATGACCTTCTTCGTAAATCTCTAACAATATCTCTCAAAAAGTCTTCCTAAAACAAGTAGGAAAAGAGGTTTACTTAGAGATAAGAAACTCCAGATAGACTGACCTAACAAAACAGAACTTCGCAACCTATTTTGTTGCACTTAATTGAATATTTAACCTCGATATGATGTGGTCATCATTTGAAATGCTTCTAATTGTGGTCCACTGTTATTAGGCAAAAGTTTAAAAAGGTAACATAAACTTGACCAAAATCACGTCATATTAATCTCACTTCTTGACAAGATTTTTTTTTTGACAACTCAAAAACAGTATTTGCTGCATCTGTATAACACTGTGGCTATTGATAAATTTAATAACTAAGAAACATTCCTTTTTGCCTGCACATTTGTTTCAGTAACATAATAAAACTACAGCTAAACATTGACAGTACATGCAAGCAGTTGAAACCAGTAGCTGTGGAACCATCAGATGGACTCACTCCTGTCTCTGTCAAATACTAAGTCAGTCTCACTGAACAAACTTTCTCACGTGCCTTTCATTATCTGCAACTTTTGGATAAGAATAATAGTTCTGAGTATTAACCAATTCATTTCTAATAAAGAGGTTAAACTGTCTTTCTCACACAGAACCCATTCTAAGGATGCTGAGGAATATTCTGACTACTGCTATCATCTAAGTATGGATTGAATGTAAGACTACAACCAGAGGGTTTAGGGGTTTGAGGGGATTGGTTTGGTTGGTTGGTTGGTTGGTTTGGTTTTCAGTTTTTGTTTTTGCCCAAAGTCTGACTACTAAAGTTTTGTTGTTACTAGCCTTTAGTGTATCTCATTACAGTAAGTTTAAAGACATAATAACTTCTTCAAATACAGTTCCATTAGCACAAGGTTGTATGTTAATCAGTATTTACAACAACACAAGATTACTAAACACTGCAGACTAAGCACAATTCTAAGCAAAACCACTACCTGTAACCATTTAACCACAACATTAAACGGTTAATACTATCATCCACCTTTTAGAATGAAGAATCTGAGGCATGAAGAATTGGATAATTTCACAAAATGAAACCTTGAGGCAAGGAAGAATACAAATCAAATCAGCTTCAAGAATCCTTGCTATTAACCACTGATACTGCTGGCCATCTACCTACTTTTGTAGCTCTGACTTCAATCACACCACTATGTAGCTTCTTGGACAATGACTGCTTCCACCTCTCCCACCTTTTGACTTATGCAACATTGTATTTGCAAAGTGTCTAACAAAGCTACAGTCTATGAACACAAATCAGAAGTTTTCAGAGAAAAGACACCTTGATTATTCCAGAACTTGGTGCCATCAGAATGCTAATTCAACAGCTCAGCTACTAAAAACAGAAGCAGCTGTCTACATTAGCAAATGGAATTTTAAATCATACAAGCCATGTCAGTGGTACAAATCAAATTCAACATTTAGTAATCATCTGATTATCAGCAAGACTGTTTAGACAAAGTACTGTGAGAAACAAGTAAAAACACATGGACATTGAAAAGGGGAAAATACAAATGTTGATTATTTTAACAACTAGACCTTGCAGTAACCAAAACCAAATTGCTTCCTGTTATTTCTACTTCTTGAAATATAAGTCTACATCTTAAAAGTGTTAAAAACCCTTTGCTGGAATATTTACAATTTCCTTAGAGCTGAAGATGAACCTGAGGTAGTATATATGAGGCTCTGGGCTTGATCACCAGAACTACAAGAAAGGAAAAAGAGTGGGGGAGGCACTTCCCTACAAGAGGAACATTATGATTGGACAGAGGATATTACTAGCCAAGATTTAAGTTGAGGGCTGAATAGCTCTCAGAAATCTAGTTCTAACCAACTATAATCTAAGCTACTCTTGAAGCTGAGGCAGGAGGAACAGGTTTTACCACTAGCCTAGGCAACAGAGGGGTTCATCTACAAGACCAGTTACTCTTAGGTAAGCTATAATGGGGGCTTGGGGGTTGTGTTCTTTTTAAAAAGAACATAAAAGGCAAGAAACATAAAAACAAGTAAGTTTACATCAAACTTAAAAGCTTTGAATAGCAAAAAACAACAACAACAACAAAACAAAATCAACAGAGTAAATGAGCCATATTAGCAATTAACAAATGTGAGAGGAAACATATGAAAACCATATATCTGGAAAGGCATTAATACATAATGTATAAAGAGAATTTCTAAACTTTAACAATCATCTAACAATCTAACAATCCTACTTTTAAAAGTGAGTAAAACAAGCCACACATAGTGGCACACACCTTCAATCTGAGCACTTGAGCAGAAAGCAGGCAGATCTCTTGGAGTCTGATGACAGCCAAGTCTACATAGTAAGACATGCCCCAAAAAAGCAAAAGCCAATAATAAACTTGAACAGAGACTTCTCCACAGAAGATGTACAAACACCAACAAACATATGAAAAGAGAATCAGTGTTCAAATCACCAAGGATGCAAATCTAAACCAGTGGGCTATCACTGATTATCTAGTAATATGTACACTATTAAAGATGTGATTGGAGACACACGAGTTAACAAGCAACAGATTCATTGTTAGCAAAATAGGAAAGTGAATTCTTCAAAGTAATACCAGATTGTAAAGCAAACTCATACACAGAAACAAAAGGTAAGCAAACGCTTATTAATGAAGTTGAGCTACTCTTTCCTTTCTTCTTCCAACGAGAAAGGCCCAAGGCTCCTCCCCAGTGGTCTCAACAATGACTGTGACTGAGCTCCCGCCAGCTGTGCACCTGTGTAGGGAGCTGCACAGACACATCTTTGGGGAATGCATCACGTATGCTGGGGTGAACATTTCAGAGATGCAGCTGTCTTTGCTCGTACATTATTCTCTAAGTGTTTGTCAACCTTCCTAATGTTGTGACCCTTTAATACAGTTCCTCATATTGTGGTGAGCCTAAGCATAAAATGTTGTTATTACTTAAGAACTGTTACGTTGCTGCTATTACGAATTGTCTTTTTTTTTTTTTTTTTTTTTTTTTTTTTTTTTTTTTGGAGCTGGGGGCCGAACCCAGGGCCTTGCGCTTGCTAGGCAAGCGCTCTACCACTGAGCCTAAACCCCCACCCCCTTACGAATTGTAATATAAATATCTGATATGCAGGTTATCTGATTTCACCCCTGTGAAAGTTGTTCTACCCACCCCTTCACCTCCACCCAACTCCACCCCTACCCCTTAATCCCAGCAAAGGGGTCCTGACCCATAGGCTAAGAACCACTGTTCTAAATAAACCCTCACCTTACCCATGCTCCTGTAAGCAACTACAAGAAACTAACTAGTTTACCAAGCAAGACTTGGATACAACTGTTTCTTTGATCTTTCATCAGTACCCTACCTCAATCAATGTTGTTCATGCTTCCCCAGGAAAATAAGAAACCAGACAGAAAGGTGGTTTTGAGGAGTACCTACATTACGGTGACTGGCTTCATATTCTTTCCAATAGAAACATTTCCTTCCAGACGTCTAAGTCTCAAAAAGCTAATAAAGTGTACCTTGGTTAGAAAGCTTTTAATGTTACATGATTAACAATGCCCCTCCCCCAGGTTAGTAATAAAGAATTACTGGAGACAGAACAGACTTCTGATGGAACGGCTTAGGAATTATGCACTGAGCTCCAGGGATGCAACACACAGGAACTGTTACCCACTCTAAGACTTAGATGCAGGTACCTGTGAGACACCCTCACTCCTGTAAGTGATCCTAACGTACTCACTAGCTCCCCAAGCCAGACTTGTAGCATCATTTCTTTGGTCTGCTGTCCATCTCTAAGAGTAAATGGGTATTTGTTCCCATCTTCCCCAGAAAGAGTTACACAACAAAATGAAGTAAAAATTAGCATGAATCTCAGATTGTGGTATATTAACTGTATATTGTAATCCTTAAAGCAACTACTAAGACAATAACTCAAAAATAATTTGGAATCAAAAGAAAAAACAATAGAAAATCTCTACTACTTAATATAAAAGTGCATGGCAAAAGCATACTAGAAGAACAAAAGGGATGTCAGACACAGAAAGTAATTTGAAAATAGATGAAAATCCAACCATATACATATAAGCACTGAATATAAATGAATTAAATACTCCAACCAAAACAAAAAGACCTCAGACAATTTAAAAATAAAATAGCATGTGAATATACACTATCTACAAAACAAATACTTTGGATATGAAAATATAAGTGAAAAGAGCAAAATATATATTGTTCTGTATGTTTTCTACTGCTGTGATAAAACACTGAACAAAACCAACTTGGAGAGGAAAGGTTTATCAGCTAATATGTTACAGGCCATCATGGAAAGAAACCAAGGCAGGAAGTCAAGGCAGTAGCCTAGAGGAAGGAATTAAAGCAGAGGCCATGGAGAAATGCTACTTACTGGCCTTCTACCCCTGGTTTGCTCAGCTACATTTTTTTATACGGTCAGACCCAACTGTCTAGGACTGCCCACAGTAGGCCAGGCCTTCCACTATCAGTTAGCAGTTAAGAAAATGCCCCCAAAGATATGCCGGGCAATCTGATGAAGGCAATTCCTGACTGAGCTTCCTCCTCCCAAGTGTATCAAGTAGGCAAAATAATCCACCACATATATCATGCAAATAGTAACTACAAAAAGCAAAGTAATTATACTACCATCATAAGAGAGGGAAAAATAATGTTACTAAAAATCCAATAGTTAAGAGACCAGTCTAGACTACATAAAACCCTACCCAAAAATCCACTAAGAATAGGCCTAAGTAACAGCTCTTACTAATAAAATCTCACACACACCTGAGTTCAGATCCCTTAGCTAATGTTAAAAAAAAGGGGGGTAGGGAGGCATAGCCAGGCCTGAAACACTAGCACTAGGGGGTTGAGGAAAGCCAGAAGGATTGCTGGAACTTGTGGGCTATTAGTCTAGCTCCAAGCTCTGTAAAGACTCTGCCTAAAGAGGTATGATGGAAAGTGACAGAGCACTACACAAGTACACCATCATACAAGGACACAAGTGTCCTCCTCTGGTACACACACACATACGCAGAGGCTCAAATGCACATATACCTTATACACATGCCATGTTCACTGACACTACACACACACACACACACACACACATTGCCACACCAAATAAACCAAGAAAGGTCAAACAGGACACCTGACAGTGATTAAAAAGATCAATTAATGAACAGCAGATAAAATATGCAAGAAGAGAGCCACAAAATACATAAAGCAAAATCTAGCAAAACTGAAAAAAGAAAAAGACACTTCAAAAATAATAGCAGGAGCTGAAAAAGTGGCTCAGAGGTTAAAAACACTTGAACCTGGAGAGCCGGGTTCAATTCCAGCATCCACACGGCAGTTCACAATCATCTTTAACTCCAGAGATCTGATACCTTCTTTGACTTCCAAGGGCTAGAAGCACACACGTGGTACACAAACATGCACACAAAACACTCATACACCTAAAGTAAATTTAAAAAAAATACAAAAATAAAAGTGGATGGTAGTCTAGATGGTTCAGGAGGTAAGGGAAGTTGTCCAACCAAGCCTGATGACCCCAGTTCAATCTCAGAATGCACCTAGTAAAGAAAAGAACCAACTCCTACAAATTGTCTGACAAGAAAGAAAGTCTATTCCCATCACATCTGCTCCATATTCTGTTAAGAGCTTCTAGCCAGTGCAATAATAAAACTAAAAACTGTAAGGGCTGATGGTATCTAACACATAATATATTCATTTAAAAAAAAAAACCACTGCCTAAAAGATATAAAACCAGCATTACTTATAATGTTAGACGGTATATGCAATAAATCTGAAGGAATTACCAAAAAATATTAAACAATAAAACAACAACAATAACAACAACAAAGGTTTCTTAATCCAGGATAGGAACAGCCCTAAGCACAAAGGGAAATGGAGACTAGGGTATAGGTTTGTCATAGAACACAGGCTTAGTGTTCAATACCCAGGTTCAATACGCAGAGCCAAAAGCAACATAAAATAAATTCCAAATCAGCAATTCAGAAAGGTAAATATTCACACTGTCAAAAAAAAAAGAGAGAGAGAATTTACAAAAGATAACCACATGATCCGCCAATGCGTATTAGAAATATTCAAATAAAATACACTGGCACATCATTATACATCCATCAGAAAGCCAAAAATTTAAAGCAACAAACATACCAAATAGGGGGAAAACTGGGAAATACTTAAAACCATAAATGAGACTGTAAGTTAATATACTCTGTTGAACTATTAGCAATACATATTGAAATCAGACATATGCCTACGTCCTAGATATGTTTTAGGGAAACTAATGCTTATGTATATAAAAATGCACACAGGAGAATGTTCATTGACACATAAAAGCCAACAATATAAACAAGCAAAAAGCTCTACTGATAGGACAGATAAACTGTGACACCTTATACAATGGAATACAAAAGCAACACAAAGAACAAGCTGCTGCTGACTCAGCACTGTGGGTCCATCGCAGCAGCAGCAGCAGCAGCAGCATTAGAAGGAGGAAGAGAAGAAGCAGCAGCATTAGAAGGAGGAGGAAGAGGAGGAAGAGGAGGAGGAAGAGAAGAAGACAGCAGCAGCATTAGGAGGAGGAAGAGGAATTAGAGGTGGAGGAGGAGGAGGAGGAGGAAGAGGAAGAAGAAGCAGCAGCATTAGGAGGAGGAGGAGGAATTAGAGGTGGAGGAGGAGGAGTTAGGAGAGGTGGAGGAGGAGGAGGAAAAGGGGAAGGAGGAGGAGGAAGAGGAGGAGGGGAAGAGGAGGAGGAGTTAGAGGAGAAGGAGGAGGAGGAGAGGGAAAAGGAGGAAGAGAAGGAGGAGGAGGAGGAGGAAGAGAAGAAGACAGCAATGGTAGCTGCTAGACAGAAATCACTTCAATTTAGCTGAGGCTCAATAATAGGTTAAAAAAACACCTCTTCTTGACAGAAATCTAACTGCTATGGCACGGAGCTCAGCAGCAGAATGTTTGACCAACATGCATGCAGCCCTAAGGTCACTCCTTCCTCTGAGTAACACGGAATTGCAGAAATGAGACCAGCAGCGTCTTGGGAGTGTGGTGTGGTGGACACACAGGTGCATCTTGTAGGGTGTTGGAGACACCCGCTGCCTTCATCCTGATGGTGAATTCACAGGTACAGCCATACTTAAAGCTCAACCAACACATTTAGGATTTGTTCTCATTTTTTAAAAACTAAAACGAAAATATTAAAGACATCCACTAATGCCTGCGGAAGAATGGGGAAGGAGCTGATTTTCTCAGTGCTCTGTCTGGATTATCCAATAACAAGAGTACACCATGAAAAGTCTTGACAGCCATCACCATCGGATCAGTCCTCCCTTATCTATCTCCTACAAAGCTGCTCTGTGGCTCTTGAGCTCCTGCAGATAATGTGTATCCTCGAGCATAACAGAAGTACTTGGCATATGTTACTGCTAAATGTGGTAAGTGAATTAATGAGCATGTGAACTTTGAAGTCAGTTATTTGAATCAGATCATTTCAATGCAAAAAAAAAAAAAAAACCTAAAAAGTGATTAATAAAGATGTTTCCAACTTTACCATCCTTCTCAATCTGTGTCTACTCAATCTCTGAGGATCCATGAGTAATGTCATTTTTCCTCGTAAAAGAAACAGAACTTTCCTCTACATGCCTGGGCCCTTGCTGTCTTTCACACTCTTCCATTGACCCAAAAGAAGAACATGAATGTATTGTTTTCCAGCTTCATATGACATTGTAAGAATGTGCATATTTGGCAATGCTTGAGAACTGAGTAAACAGGCTGAAATTTTCTGCTAGCAAAAACAACAGAAATGGTTTTCTATCAGCCAAAAAAATGTTTGTAAATCCTAATAGAATAAGCCCTTATGAGGCAGAAAGCCTCGTATTTTTTTTCTATAAAATTATGTCTCTAACTACACAGTAGCCAAGACACACTAACAGGAAATTTATGTCATTCAAAATATGGTAAACAGGCTATGTCTATCAAGATGAAGATGTTCCGATGACAGCTGCACAGCTTACCTGTTCTAGAACATCTAACTTTAACTCGAGTTTGCTGAGAACCACGTCCCCACCCCATAGTGAAAGCTGAAGATCCGAAGGCTTTAAGTTCTTGATATAGCGATTCACATAACTCATTAAGATTGGAGTTACATACGACTCCAGCATCTTCAAAAATCAGGCGTCAAAGTCAGATCCTGAAAAGGGGTAAAGACGGAAATTTTTGTAAGTAACTGAATCGGCAGGCAACGACTGGAAAAACACTTCTCGGGAAACCTGGCAAGGCCAACAGGCGGCCGCAGGTTTCTCCAAGAACACCTTCCCTGTCCGGCCGCGACCTCCCCGCTAACTGTGCGCCTCACCTGACCAAGAGTGGGCAAAGAGGCTGGAGGTGACGGGTCCCCGGACGTGGGAGGAGAGCGCGGCCCCCTTCACTCTGGCCCTTGCGCAGCCCAGCCTGAGGCGGTCGACTCCCGGAACGCAGGCGGATCTCGGGCCATAGAACCCAAGCTGGCGTCAGGCCCGCTGCTGCGGCCGCCGCACCCGCTCCAAGGTAAACACGCCACAGAGCGGCGGCGTGCGCTCCTCCTCCGGGTACCTGGAGTCCACGGCAGACGCGCCGCCCGCGTTCCGCGACACTTCCGGTGTGCCCGCTTTGCAGTCCGTCAGGTTTCCGCGGCGGGAACGACGACCCAGCGCGTCTGCGTGGGACGACTCCGACTTGGCTAGGCCGGGACCCCGGATGCCGCCGCTCTGGGTTAGAAACGACCTCTACGGAGCGCTCGGTGCGGGGGGCGGACCGGTAAAGTGGAGGCACCGGGAATCCGGAAGTGGCGCTGCGGGAGAGGCGATGGTCGGGACGTGCCCCAGTGCGGCTCCGGAGGCTGTAGTAGCCGAAAGGAGGAGGCGGCCTGAACGCAGAGCGCGTGAAGGTGGTAGAAGTAGCCTTCGTTCTTCAACCCCAGAAATTGAGAAGCGGTTGTTTCCCGTGGCTACTGGAGGAACTGGGAAGAGGAACAGGGCTTCAGTGGGGTGGAGGTAAAAGACAGGTGGGAGGAGCTAAGTAAGGCGGAAGATTTAAGTTTACAGCTGAAGTGTATTTGCCAGGACGGGAAGGTGGACCTGGGAATGCAGTTGAGATCGAAGGTGTACAACTTGAAAGAATGCGCTTAAACCAGACTGTACATAATCTCGTTCTCAAAACAGAGGTGAGATAGTCTCTAGTTAGCGTGCACAGGTGCATGGAATGGAGAGGACTGACCTACCATCCAATATGGAGCTGCCGAAAAAGCTGAGGGAATGTAAAAATAAGCCCTGAGCCAAAAGAGAATAAGTGGTATGGAATAAATTACGTGTTAAGGCCAATGTGGAATATGCTACGATAAAATAAATGTATAAATACTTAGTGGTACTTGTGGACTAACAGCAAAAACTCAAACACCTACTTAGAAGATAATAGACTGAGTGGATGGAAACAGCACGGGATATACTGCTTTTTTTTTTTTTAAGCCAGCTTCTCTTAACTTTCGGTAACTTTCAAGGAAAACAAAGTGTTTTGAAAATAGTCTTCCTTTATAGGTTATTCAGTCAGTGTCCACTCATACCTTAAACTTTTGAACTTAAAAAAAATTACTATCTCCTGAGAGAATTGGTGATTGTATAGGAAACGGTATGTGTGAGAATGCCAAAGTTCATTTTAATTGTGAAAATAATGTATTAGATTTCACATGCAGAAAAGGCATCAAGCAATTGCTAATTCACAGCAGCTGGTTCCTCCAAAGCCTTAATAAATAACCATGTAATGTGTTACTAAAGCCTAATTAGCAAAATAAACATTTTTCTTGTTACCAGAAACACTTGAACAGCAAGTAGGTTGAAGCCATGGCTGAGAAGTTTTAATATTAAAAAAAATCCCACAAATAAATAAAGATGTGTGACAATCTAATAAAACACTGTCAGGATGTTACCGAGATTCCTAAAATAAGCAATAAATGTTTTAGCAAAAAACAATATGTAGAATGCTAAACGTGATTTCTCTTATAGGCAGAAAAAGGTGCCAATCCCTAGCCTAAGAGCATTACCTGGACACAGTTTGTTTGTTGTATTAAAAATCGATCATTTTCAACCCATGTTCAATTGAGTGTCATTATATAATCAGTTAAAATAAGTTTAATGCCTTTATATTAATATTGTTTGTCAAATGAGTAGGCTTTCCCAAAGGTCTTTAGTCTCACATCTTTTCTAATGCATTCACATAAGCACAAAATATTTTTGAAGTCTCTTCTGAAAGACTATGAGGCAAATTGGGTAGATAGTAATTCTACTAAAGTAAGTCTCAATCTAGATCTGAACAGGATGTTTAGCAGAAACTTTCTCGCCACTAACTATACTGTTAGCTGTAGAATTTTTGTAGACATACGTTAACAAATTAAGAAAGTTCTCCATTGCAAGCTTGTGTCTGTGTTTCATGAGTTAGGTGGATTAACTCCAAAGAAGAGGAAATAGAATAAAACAGGAACGGAATTCAGAGTACTATAATCATATCTGCAATGTTTTATCTTAATACTTGATGCTAGAACAGGGTTTCTCAGCCTCTACAGTATACTTCAGGGCCAGTAAGATAGCTCAGCCAGTAAAGATATTTGCTGCCAAGCCTGACCATCTTAGTGGAATCCTGGAGGTCATGTGGTTAGAAGAGAGGATTGACTGCTACAACTCTTCTCTGGCTTCTGACATATATATGTGTGTGTGTGTGTGTGTGTGTGTGTGTGTGTGTGTGTGTGTGTGTATGTATATATATATATATATATGCACATATACACGTAAATATAATAAAATAGTTTGAATTATGTTCCACTAGCTGTGTAAGGTTTATAAGCACTTGTTATCTAAGTCATTCACAATAATTTTTTTTCCTCCATCTTTATTAACTTGGGTATTTCTTATTTACATTTCAATTGTTATTCCCTTTCCCAGTTTCCAGGCCAACATCCCCCTAACCCCTCCCCCTCCCCTTCTATATCAGTGTCCCCCTCCCAATCCTCCCCCCATTACCGCCCTCCCCGCAACAATCACGTTCTCTGGGGGTTCAGTCTTGGCAGGACCAAGGGCTTCCCCTTCCACTGGTGCCCTTACTAGGCTATTCATTGCTACCTATGCAGTTGGAGCCCAAGGTCAGTCTTTGGGTAGAGGCTTAGTCCCTGGAAGCTCTGGTTGCTTGGCATTGTTGTTCATATGGGGTCTTAAGCTTCTTCAAGCTCTTCCAGCCCTTTCTCTGATTCCTTCAACAGGGGTCCCATTCTCAGTTCAGTGGTTTGCTGCTGGGATTCGCCTATGTATTTGCCATATTTTGGCTGTGTCTCTCAGGAGAGTTCTACATCCGGCTCCTGTCAGCCTGCACTTCTTTGCTTCACCCATCTTATCTAGTTTGGTGGCTGTATATGTATGGGCCACATGTGGGGCAGGCTCTGAATGAGTGTTCCTTCAGCCTCTGTTCTAAACTTTGCCTCCCTATTCCCTCCCAAGGGTATTCTTGTTCCCCTTTTAAAGAAGGAGTGAAGCATCTGAATTTTGGTCATCCTTCTTGAGTTTCATGTGTTCTGTGCATCTAGGGTAATTCAAGCATTTGGGCTAATAGCCACTTATCAATGAGTGCATACCATGTGTGTTTTTCTGTGATTGGGTTACCTCACTCAGGATGGTATTTTCCAGTTGATCCATTTGCCTATGAATTTCATAAAGTCATTGTTTTTGATAGCTGAGTAATATTCCATTGTATAGATGTACCACATTTTCTGTATCCATTCCTCTATTGAATGGCATCTGGGTTCTTTCCAGCTTCTGGCTATTATAAATAAGACTGCTATGAACATAGTGGAGCATGTGTCTTTGTTATATGTTGGGGCATCTTTTGGGTATATGCCCAGGAGAGGTGTAGCTGGGTCCTCAGGTAGTTCAATGAAATTTTAGAAACAGTCTGCACTGCCCTCAACATTCTTATCTTCAAAGGGCCAGCAGGAAAATTCTCAACACTCAGTAGCTCTTCTAGCCCAACCTTCCATAGTCCTTCCACAATCCTCTCCAAAACATGGTCAGATCTATCACAGCAATTCCTGTTATCTATTGCTGTGATGAAATACCATGTCCAAAGCAACTTGAGGAAATGTCTAATTTGGCTTACACTTCCATATCACTGTTCATCATAGAAGGAAATCAGGAACTCAAACAGGGAAGGAACCATTAAACACTAACTAAGAGTTGCCCTACAAGGTTGTCCACAGCACGATCTTACAAGGGGCACTTTCTTAGTTGATGCTCCCTCCTCTCAAATGACTTAGGTTTGTGTCAGGTTAGCATAAAACTATCCAGTACAGTGATTACTTTATGAGGGCCAAGCCCATGGTGGGTGGAGTCGTCGCTGGGCTAGTTAGTGGTCCTGAGTTTTATAAGAGAGCAGGCTGAGTAAGCTATCAGGAGCAAGCCAGTAAGCAGCACCCTTCCATGGGCTCTTCATAAGTTCCTGATTCTCAGTTCCTGCCCTGATTGAGTTCCTGACTTCAGTGATGAACAGCAATATGGAAGCATAAACCAAATAAACCCTTCCCTCCCCAAGTTGTTTTTGTTCATTGTGTTTTATCATAACAATAGTAACCCTAAGACTCACATTGAATTTTTAAAATAAAATATTTTCCTATAGAACTTGTCATTTGCAGTAATTTTTAAAATATCCCCACATATTTGTTAATAGCAGCCCATTCAGAAGATGGAGCCTGATTCTTTGAGTATTGGTTGTATTTAATGACTCACTTCTAAAAACTACACTGTGGCAGAAATGACAGTGTGTGACTTCTTCAAGTCAGGTAGAGGTACTGTTCACATGGTAGGACTTGCTCTGAAGGAAGCCAGCTGCCAATTGTGATTCTCAGGCTACACAGTGGGAAAGGCCCCACAGTAAGAAACAGCCTCTGTGCTTGAGATTTTGTTCTTCAGATGCTGAACCTCTAGCTGTGCTTGGCCACTTCAGAAAAGATCCTGAACCTGAACTTCCTCTTTATCCTAGCCAGGGAGAGTGCCCCTGAATTCAAGAACTACATTAGAAACTTGAGATAGTAAAATTCGTTTTTAGCTTATATTTTGGCATAGTTTTTTGTTTGTTTTGTTTTTGAGGCAAGGTTTCTCTGTATAGCCCTAACTATTCTGGAACTCACTTTGTAGACAGGCCTTGAGCTCAGAGATTTGTCTGCCTCTGGGATTAAAGGGATGTGCCACTACCAACAGGCATCTTGGTGTAATTTCTTATATAATGTTTCAAGGGGTAAGACTGGGGGTACTGCTTCCTCAGGTGAGATAACCCTTGAGAGTCTGAGGATTCAAATGTCTGACTTCAGTGGTGTCTCCCACACACACCATGCCAAGTTACAGGATCCTGTTCTTTACCGATTAATGCCCTTACTCTAACCACTAACATACTCTGAGGCTAGGACTTGAATTTCTGCTGTGTCTCAGCTGCTCTTTACAATGAGGACTTCAGTAATTTTCTGCAACTGAGGCTCCGTGGCTGCTCTGTGGAAAATCGTCTTCCAGTGCACACTTAAAACCATTAGACTGTTTTATATGCATATGGAGACAGTTTTGCCAGTATGTTAATCCAGAAAAGCTAAGAGTGGCCAACCAGCAACAGCATGTCCCTTATTTTCCGCAAAATTGTCATCAGTTTCACATACAGAGGCAATAAATCCATTGCCACTACAATTGGTGAATCAAGATAATCAAATGTATTTATCTCCTTCATTTTGTATAATGGCTCACACTGTGGGCTATCAGTTCTCTCTGAGCTCCTAGGAGAGAGAGGGCTCAGTAACAGGAGAGGCTATGGTACTGAGAGTGTTAGCAAATTGAAAAGCCTATTCCAGATACTTACATCATTATACTCCTCTTTTCTAGAGCCACTCCTGGTACCATTTCCTGGTACTTAGATTTTCAAGGGTTTATCTCCCCTAAGGAAGCAGTACCATCAGTCCTACCCCTTAAAATATTATGTAAGAAATTATGCCAAAAATTCTTTGTGTGTGTGTGTGCTTGCAAAGGCATATGACTTACAAGCAGCAGTCCAGTTAATCCAACACTGGCTGACTATGAATAGAAAGTCTAAGAATCCAGCAGTTGCTAAGTCTGTGAGGCTAGATGTCTCAGTTGGTCTTTTGTATATGCTAGAATTCCAAAGAAATGGAATTGCTAGCAAAGTCAGAGTAAGGAGGCAAAGAGCAAAAGCTTCCTGCTTCCTGCTTCCACGTCCTTATATATAAACCCCTGATTCCACATGTACCTGCATACATGTGCACATACCCACACAAGCATAATACATACGAAATAAACATGCATAATACATACATGCACACACACACCTACTTTGAGAGTCCATCTAATCCCAATCAAAATTGCTAACAACAAGAAAACCAATGACAGTAAATACTAGCAAAACTGTGGAGAAAAGAGAAACCCTTATCCACTGTTGGTAGACATGGAATTGATGCAGCAACTATAGAAGTCAATATTTAGGTTTCCAAAAGTCTAAAATAGCACTATTGTACAACACAATTATATCGCTTGTAGGCATAAAGCTGAAGGCCTCTAAGCCAACACCCCCGGGAAATACACACCCTTCATGTGCATTTCTGCACTGCTCACAAAGGCTAAAACACGGAACTAGGCCAGCTGTCTGCTAACGTCAGGGAGACTCTTTAAGAATGCGTTTATACGGGGTTGGGGATTTAGCTCAGTGGTAGAGTGCTTGCCTAGAAAGCGCAAGGCCCTGGGTTTGGTCCCCAGCTCCGAAAAAAAAGAAAAAAAAATGCGTTTATACACAATAGAATGTTGGCAGCTGTAAACAAAAATGAAATAATATTTTCAGGAAAACAGACCTGGAGATCATTATGTTAGGTGAATTAAACCAGATTCAGAAAGACAAATACCTGTTTTCTCTCATAAGTAGAATCTAGGAGGGAGAAGGATCTCAAAAGGAAAAAGGGGACCAAGACAGGAAGGAGGAGTCAAGGGAGGAGACTCAAGTAAAGGGTAACGGAATACTCAGAACACAAAAGTAAGAACTGTTTGGAGGGTAGGACGGGAACCACGGGTGTGGGGGGAGCAGCAGGACCGAAGAGGGCAGTGGGGGGAGAAGGTTAAGAACAAAGCATAATATATATGTGTGAAAATGTATAATGAATCCCGTCATAGTGTATGCTATAATGTTTCCAAAAGTGAGGAAGAAGTTGAGGTGCTTGGGACCACTTTAACCAGAATGTACTTGTGATGAGCACTTCCATGTTTCCAACTTGATTTGATTAAGGAACAACTAAGCCAAGGCATTAATGAGTTCATCTTTGGTTGTGCTCGTGGGCTTTTTACACAGAGTGTTGACTGAGGTGGAAAAGATAAGGCAGAGATGCTCTCGTGTATGCATGTACACACAATAAATAACTATTTTAAAACTAGAAAGCAAAGCAAGTGTTCGTGAGTGGTAGGGCTTAATACTGTTAATATTGTTAAGGTGGTAATAAAATGCAAAGGAATACAGAAATATATTCATTGGGCATGGTAGCACAGCTGTAATGCCAGCACCTCGGAGTCTGAGTCAAGACCGAAACCTTAAGGCCATTCTGTGAAACTCAGCCAGTTCCTGGCCATGCTGGAGTACATAGCAAGACAGTTACCTGAGGACTGGAGAGAGGAAAGAAGAGGTTTACCTTAGTGGGAGAGTGCTCCAGGCCCTGACTTCTATCCCCACTCTGGAGCACTGTAAAATAGATACACGAGTCTTAAAGGTGCTTTTGTTGTTTACAAAAATGAACAGGTTTATCCTATGAGGTCTCCAGAGAGCTGAGGACCAGAAGGGTCACACTACCTGTTTTCATAGCTTACAGTGGGGGAGGAGAGAGAGCTCCGAGTGAGTGAAGTCCTGTGCGAATATGTGCTGTTGACATGAGTGCCACCTCAGACCTGTGGGGACATGGCAAAGCCTCCTGCTACCTCACAGACTCACAGGGAAGTGGCAAAGCCTTCCCTATGGTTCATATGTGGATGTTAGTAATGTGTGCAGAAAATGCCCACCATAGTTTTCTCTCTATGGGATATTTCCGATCCGAAAACTGCTTCCCTACAAATATTGTTTCTATTGAGATTAGCTAAGCCCACATCCTTGTCTAGCTGCATATAACTCTGCCTCTTGTTTATCTGTATGTAATAACTTGATTGCCTTATTCAGCTGTATACAATAACCCGACCTGTCTGTTCCCCAGTATATAATAAACATGCGAGACTCCAGGGAGCTGGGGTTTCTCCAGCAGAGACCAGTCCACCTGATCCCATGGCCTCTAGCCAGAGGGGAGTCCCTGGAGCTGTGCAGGATTCAGCAAAATGACACCCAAACAGGGCCAGGAACATGGGCATTGACTTCTGGAACCTCTCGTTTGTTAGATGACAGAAGCTCTGAGAGAAGGGAAGTAAAAATAATAAGGGCTAAAAATGAAGAAAAGGGGAGTGCAATTCTGAGCATAAAGTGAGATAGATAGTTCTATGGTGCCGCCCTGGAGAATGTCAAGGCCAAGGAAGACGAGGAAGGCATCCCACCTGACCAGCAGAAGCTGATATTTGTCGGCAAACAGCTGGAGGATGGCCGTGCCCTGTCCGAATACAACGTCCAGGAAGAGTCCACCTTGCACCTTCTCGGTGGCATCATCGAGCCGTCCCTTCGTCAGCTCGCCCAGAAGTACAACTGTGACAAGATGACCTGCCGCAAGTGCTACGCACGACTGCACCCCGTGCAGTCAGCTGCCGCAGGAAGAAGTGTGGCCACACCAACAACCTGCGCCCCCCAGGTCAAATAGAGCTAGGCCATACCTGGCCTGTGACCCCGGGACCAAGTAAAGTCCCCTTCCATCGACTGGGGCAGTTAAAAAAAAGAAAAGAGAAGAAAACAAACAAACAAAAATAACTCTGGCTCAGAGCCTCTCACCCCCACAGGAGCATTCGGCTGCCTACTCTGTTTACACTAAGGACTTCCTAGGTTTTCAGCGCTATTTCAATAACCACACAGAGTCCCACTGGAACCCAGTTTTCTCCATGTCTGTCATTTCTTCACTTCCTCCCTGCCCCAGAGATGTCCATCTCGAGCTGTGCTGGACAAGGCATTACTAGAAACCAGGTGCAATGTCATGTGCCTTTGCTTGGGAGTTTAATGCAAAAGGATTGCAAGTTCAAGGCCAGCTTGGGCTACAAAGTGAAACTCTACCTCAAAAGATTAAAAAGTTACTATACACTGTCAATAATCAAAATGATAATAGTCCCACAATTCTGGACTGACATACAAAGCACAGAATAATTCCAGAACATCTATGGTCAATTGATTGTAGACATGCATGTGAGTAGGAAAATAATAATTGAAAATAAATGTTACTAAGAAAACTGGATATCTACTTGCAAAAGAATGAACGTGCACTCTTAAAATATTATGAGCAAAAATTAGTTCACAATTAATCAAAGACTTCAGTTTATGAGCTAACCCATGAAGATCTTAGAAACAGCAGAAGCCTGTCTGCAAAGGAAACTGGTAAGAACTTAGTAACTACCATAGAATATGCTGATTTACACGGCCCTCTGTCTCTGTGCTATTTCTCCACATAGAAGAACAGTGTTTTCTTAACCTCCCACTGTTAGAACTTTTTAAGATAGTTTATTAAGTGTTTACTAAATGGTGCTGATTTTGCTAAAAACAAAATCTTTTCTGAGATTAGCACCCATGAAAAGTATATACAGTAATATCATAAAGTATATGTGGCAAAAGTCCTAAACTGAGGGACTATAGGCCCTAGAGGGACCCTGCTGTTTTGTTCTGCTGAGCGCTCAGGCTGCCGAGCTGCCTTCTGGGTGTCTGCCTTTATACCCATGGGTTGTGCTGCGTCTGTCTTTGGTTAAAGATGTGCTTTCTTCATTGGGTAGTGTTTAAAGCAGAAACTCCTAACCAGCAAAGTGTGGGCTATGGATGAATTGTCTGTATCAACAACCCTAATGTATGGTTCAGAGAACATCTCTTGAGAATGCAAAACGCTGGCTGGGGGGGTGGGGCGAGGACTGGAATGGAGGGGGAAGCTGTGAATCCTGACTGCTGGATGTGACATAGCTGTTGCACACATCAACTCACAAGAGTTGTGGTTCCCTGCACAAGATCCAAGCAAGATCTGGTCAGTTAAAGTTCAACCATGGTTTGGTGGGGCCCTTGAGTCCTCATCCTTGGCAGGGACTATTGGCAGTTGAGAGATGTCTAGGGAAAACCACTCTTGTGGGTGTGGCCACTGTAGGTTTCCCACACCCCGGTGAAGGAGCAACACCCAAGTGCATATGGACACCATGTATTGAATTTGGGGTTATTTAAAAAAAATCAGGGTAATTTTCTTCTATATGTAAGGTTTTCTTCCATAGTTATTATGTACTTATGGGCATACCACAAATATTAGAATTTTTAAAGGAAATAATGTTCACCTGATGCCAGATTAGATTTGTTCAATTATCCTATAGTAACAAGTAAGTTCTAGAAGTTACAGCAGCTCTAGCTTATAAATCTGGTGTATATAAATATGTCTAATTTATTCTTCATTCTGAGAGCAATGCTATCTTAAACAACCCTGAGGCTTCCTTTGCTCTAAACAGTCAAGCTCAGACTAACACTGTAATGTACAGAATACAATAACAGTTACCAGGTGATGTGTGTGTGTGTGCATTCTGTTTCTGTGAAGCTTGAGCACAAAATGCCCTAGTTGTGTTTGAAATAGCCATAGCCAATAAAGTAAAGTAACACGGTAACAAGGCTAACTGTGTTCACAGTCAGCTCATCGTTGCAGAGTTGGGTTCTTTTAATTCAGGGAAGTTGCTTTTAATGTTAGTCTTAAAGTATAGGCCAGATGAACTCATTTCAGATGGCTTATTTACCTGCCCATGGGTTTATATACCACCTGCTTTCGCTTTCTTGTACAGATGCAAAGTCAACCTCTGGGGCAAAATCCCACCTTTCTCTTTCTGCCACACAAGTGGCACATAACATTACATTACCCAATAAATTTCAGCGTTTCCGCAAATGTGTAAGGTACAAAAAATGTATTCATTTGTGTGAGATATAAAAATGTACACTCACACTTCTGAAATCAACAGCCAGCCATTTCACACTTGGGCCAAAGGCAAACAAACATAATTCTCACTGGCAGCTGGACGACATTCCAAGCTGCCACCACATTAATTAACTCAATCAGACTCCACTTGAGCTCACACAGCTTGCTGCCAAGACACCTAGCAATAAATTGTTAGGTTACGTGCTGAACAAGGGAGGGGTACCATATGGTACACGGTTGCAGAGAGCGAGATACTCCTGATGAACACTAGTAGCAGACCTTTCCACTTTGCTTTTTATTATGTCTTATGATTTGAGAAAAATTAATGAACGTGCTTGTTCAAAAGGATTTTGTCTGTCTCCTTGTAAAGAGGCAAGACAGTAACCACATAACAAAATATTTTTGTCCTCAAGCTCCTTCCCAAATTTCCCCAAAGAAGCAGGTCACTTAGCAAGTACTGGGAGCCCATTAAGGGGAAATTATTGGTATTAAGTCGTAAGGAATATAAATAAACAAAGAACTCAAATTCCTGTTTCATGGAGATCTCTGGGGACTTAGAAATGAATACAAACTACTTACACTTGAAAATCTCCTAGCCTGGGAATCAAGATTTGAGTCTAAGTCTGACTTCTGCCTCTCACTGGCTACACCACTTTGACCAAATCATTTGATTTCTCTTATTAGTTCATCACTGTCATATGAAGTCCAACAAAATGTACTCATAGTTCCCAAATGTGAATTTCACATCATGCACCCTAATCCCACTCATCTCCCCACTCCTCCATATCTGCCCTTGTAATCTCCTCCACAAAAGAAAACAACAAACAAAAAGTCTGACCACAGAAGCTATGCCCCCACAGTATACCTTTTTACCCAAACAGCTTTACTTGCAAATGTCATCGCAGTGAGTTATTGGTCTGGTTGGAGGCCTCTGACTTCTGCTACACTAGCAATACTGGATCGACATCTGGACTCCTCTTGAATATCCTGTTGTTGCCTTGTGTCATGGAGATTCTACAGCTTTGGTTCTGGAACACCAACCCGTCCATGTGTTTCAGCAGATCATAGATGGGGTAGATGTTGGAATGGGCCAACTCAAAGCCCTGACTCTGGGCCTGGATGGTAGGTGAGTTGGTCAACCTGAAAGCTCTCCCATGTTCACACTGTTAGGGTCAGCTCACCCATGCATATGCCACCAGCTCCAATGTGCTCCCCAGGTGAGGTGTAGAGCCCCATCTCCTGGGTGCTTCCACGGGTGAGGGACAGGGCCAGCTCTGCACAGTGCTCAGAAACCAACATGGCCCCAGGTAGCAGCCCAGATCAGGGACATCTGCATGGCATTTGGTGCTAACAGACCCTCTCTGCTGCAAGGCCATGGACTCAGACATGGCCTCAGTGGCAGCACATGTCAGAACCTCACCATGACCTCAGGTGGCTTCACCAGCTACTCACATCAGGCTGTTCCTCACTACGCTGGAGTGTCCAGCTCCGTCTTTCACCATGCACATTCTGCTTCTCTTTCTCTTTCATCTTCCCACCACTTAGTGCTCCTCTTAGTGATGTCTACAGCTTCCGAGTGTCTTCCAAATGGCTCCAGGAGGGGGTCATGTAGAGTGTGCTCTGCCAGCCCACCTGGTGCCAAGTGGCACCTCCCAAATCTTAATGTGATTATCTATTTAAGGAATTCTTCTATTCACCCTTAGAGTCCTAAATTACTTTAGCTTTGAGGTGAAGCCAATAGTGTATTTGTATTAAGTAAGAAACTCTTTGGTAGACATGACTGCACTTGGAGAAGTTTGGGATTGCATAAGAGCTAAGATCCCCTTACCTCTGACTATGTCATTCTACTCACTATGCCATTACTTTCAAAACCTGTGTCGTATTTGAACATAGTATAATTGGGAGTTAGTTTGACTCAAGCTGTAGTCTGCATGTAAAACGGAAAAAAAAAAAAAAAAACCATTCTGTGTTGAGAGAGGTTTCACTGAGGAACTCTGAGGAACTAAACAGTATCTACCCCTCACGCTAAGGTCTCAATGACATACTGAAGTTCTATGATTCCACTACAGTTCACCCTAGGGATCAATGAGTTTATTAGGCTCATTGAAGCACTGTGAGGAAATTTACAGGAAGGAGTGAGAGTGGCCTGAGGGCAACCATGAGGGAAGGTCTGCCCCCTTACGGATGCTAACTTCCCCACACCTGTGCAGATCAAGCCCCCTTCCCTTAGTCTTTCTCAGCATGATATTCTAGCCCACCCCTGAAAATAACTCGTCATGTAATTAGGCAGAACTACATAGATGTGGTTGGAAGAGGTGGCTAGATGCTCTGGGGAGTGCCCATGACTTTTCCCACCCTTCTGTGAGGAAGTGTCAACCGTCTCCAAGCCCAGCGGTGATAGTCTTCTATAGCTGCACTGAAGACGGTGGCGGTTTAGTTTGAAACAGCGCTGTAAAGCAGTGTAACGCTACACATTCATACACTTGTCACATGGGAGACACAAAGTGACGACAGCTCTCCCTAAAGATTCTGCATGAGTGTATATGAAGACTTTAAAAACAAACCAACAAAAACCTACTATCATGCTGTTCAGGAATTTTAATCTAGCAAGAGATCACACACATCCAAAGACCTTCTAGGCCTGTGTAATCCAGAGAGACCACACACCTTTAATCCCTCCATCTGGAATATAGACACGCTTTTAGTACAGACCTTTAATCCCAAACAATAAAGGTAAAGTCAGTTTGTAGAAGGAAGCAGCCATGTTTGAAAGTGATGCCTAATCGAGGGGCAGACAAAGTGAGGAGTCAGAGAAAGATTTGACAGGAGTCAGAGATAGGAAATGCCCAACTCTCATGAGAAAGCACAGAAAGAGGCGGCTACCTAAGAGCAGGGCAGAGAGTTCAGTCAGTGAGTGAGTGCAGTGGAGTTGAATTCCTATGAGTTCCTGCAGTTTAGTGCAGGTCAGCAGAGGATGCAGAAGTCAGAGGATGAGGAGGAGACACAAATCGCCAGTTAGTTTGAAGCCAAGCAGAATACCAAGAGATTTTTGTTTGGGATAGCCTTGCATTGGGGAAGAACATCTTTAGTTGGTCCACATAAAGTGCTGTGCAATACAGATTCTTTTCTATCATCACACACACGTAACTCTTTGAAGCCTCAAGAACAGAAGCCTCATGTTTTCATTCCTTAAAGCTGTGAAATCGCCTTTCTTCTTCATCCCTGGAAGATGCAAAGAGGGCAGCACAACAGCTGCAGTGCTGGCCAGCCTACCCCAAAGAAGGCTGAGCCTCCACCATAGAATCAGCTCCAGACTTTACCTGTGGAACAAGTGGACCACGCCACCAGACAGAAGAACTGTAGGGTTGAAACAGGTTCAAAAACCCTGGTAAATCTCATCACTGCGAACCGCAGGTGTTGGAACCAGCCCCTGGCCAGACTCTACCTGTTCTGGAATGTGACCATGACACAGCACTGAGAGGACTATAACAATCAGTCACATAAAAACCTAGGGTTGTCCATTCTAATGAGCTATCTAGATAGTCCCTGAATGTTCAGCCAATGAGCTTTCCTCCCTGGGCATCTTTTTCTGCAAAAGATATTTACTCCCTGGTTCATCCTGAGTAAAACATATGCATTCACATCGCCATGAGTTTGGACAAGCAAGGACAGTCTCTTTCATCAATGACTAGGGGAGGGAGGACCTTCATAAGTCCCACCTAAATCTCTCAGAGAAGGTCTTCTCTCTTTCAGCCCCTCTGTACTCTCAGCCCTCACTAGAAACCAACCTGGACATCCAGTCCAAGGCCCTGCCATTACCTTCCTGCCTGGTGCATAGAGGAAGCTCAGATTCTCAGACTCCCTTTCTCAACTCCTCCGGGTCCCCAGGGGCATCTGGGTACACAGGAGATTGAGAACCATGCCATCCACCCCAGCCCCTGCTGCTTGCTTTTCACCCCTGCAGAAACACAGGCTGGGACACTCTGTCTTATACTTCGTTCTGCTGTCCCTAAGTGACCTGCCTGCAGCACTTCTGCATCCCAGCAGCAAGGCAGACACCGCAGATCGACCTATTACCTCCAAGTTCTAAAAGTACTCCTCAGAGTATAGGTGAGCTTGACCAGGAGCTGCTGTTAATCTTTGTATTCTCTTCAGATGCTGAGATTAGTCTCTCAGGAGATACTCACCAAAGAAATGTTAATTATATCCTGGAACCAATTATGAATTTTAATTCTACAGCTCCTATATTACGTTTTCGGAAGCCTAGGTAGAAGTCAGCAGGATGGTCATAAAAAAGAAAAGAAGAAAAATAATAAGGAAAGGATTCCAGTATTTTGAAACAAAAGCAAGTCCCCCATCCAGCGTTCCTAGCAGCCCAGGTCTCTGGAGAGCATCACAGCCTGTGCAGACCTCGCCACCCCCTGCAGGTGGTGCTGGTACACAGGTTGTCTGGCCACATCTTTAAGGATCATTATCTCAGCTAGTAAAGCTGTTCTCGGTGTTTGGTTTAAAGCCATGGTAATGATCTAAATTACTCCTCCTCTTCACCCTAGTTATTGAGTCACAAAGAAAAACAAGTACAGAAAAGCATGAGTCAGTTGGAGGTATCAGGGAGGTTATCTGACATCTGATGTTAATCTACCAAGCCCAGGAATGACAAGATGCAGCCGTAGAGGAAAGATAGTTTGTTCTTTTTTTTTTTTTTTTTTTTTTTTGTATTTTCAAACTGTCCTGTAATAGCTCGGGCCCACGTTCCCAAACCTGCAGAATTAGCTGGGCATGGCGGCAAACAACCATTAATCCCATCACTCGGCAGAGGCAGAGGCAGGCAGATCTCCAGGAGTTTGAGGTTAGCCTGGTCTACATGATAAGTTCCTGTCTCACCCCCATCCCCCAAAACAAAACAAAACCCTTCGAGATTAACTCCAGAGCTGTGTCCCTCACTCTCAGTATGGTCAGGTGTCATTGAATATTGGTAGTTGGGACTTCATTTAAAGATTTCTGGCTTCACCCACCAAATGCCCGCCTCATTCACCTGCCATCGTTGTTGCTCTGTCCTCCATGGCCTTCCAGATTAATGCACTCAGTGCAAATATGCGACAGTGGGATCTCCCGCTCAGCTGAGAGCTCTGATAAGCAAAAGGCCTGCCTTTCTCATCCTCTGTCACTACTGCCTCTCTTGCTCCTTAGAACACGTAAACACCAAATAAATCGAATGAATAAAACAAGCCGTAAGAAAATTGCTAACTACATAGTCTTATAATCAGCTGCGACTAACAATTAATTTTAATTTTATTGTTCCTGCCGCAAAGCTTTCAAAAGTAGCCCAAGTAGATGTCCGTGAAGATGGTCACAAGACGCGGGTTGCTCTAAATTGACATGACACAGTCCCAAAACTAGAAACCTCTCTTTCACATCAAACCATGGAAACCTTTTCCAGATACAGTCGCAAGCACTTGCTCCCCTCCCCCAACTCCTATGCCACTTCTGAATTCCGGATGTATGGCATCCTTAATTTTTATCAACACAGTGTTTCTGATGCTAAGATTCTATTTATCTTCTCACTCTCTCGCCAGTGCTGTGTGTCTTGTAATATAATGATACAAATAGGAGAGTCTAGCTATCTTTTATTTAAAATATTAAAAATGCAAAATGTAAGGCTGCTGGGAGAGCTTAGAAGGTAAAGGTGTTGCTGCTAAGTCTGGCAACCAAACTCTGTGCAGTCCCCAGAACCCACAGGTAAGAAGGTGAGAGCTAACTTCCACAAGTTGTCCTCTGACTTTCATATGAATGCAGTGGTGCAGTGTGCACGTCTGCACATGTGTACACACACACACACACACACACACACACACACACACACAAACTAAAATTAATAATAAAGAAAAAAGTAAAGCAAAATGTAAAGCCATACCCTTCTCCCAACTAAATATTGTCATCTGGGGAGATATATTTATATTTCATTAGAGTATACTTTTATGTTATTGTCCATTTTTGTCGTTGTTGGCTTTGCTGGGGATTGGATCCAGTACTTTGGGCATCCTAAGAATGTACTTTACCATGGGGTTATATCCTTAGCCCCATGATAATGTGCACTTTATTTTAAATAAATTACTTCTTTAGATCTTCATTGGTTTTTGTACCTAATAAGGTAAGTACAAATGGACAGAGACCACGTGAACATAATCTCTTTTGTCACCTGAATAATAGAAAAGCATTATAAAGTGGTCCAGAGACCAAAGCGAGCCAGTGTTCATCTAATTCTTCTGCATCTTTGGAAGTCCAGATCAGCACCTTGCTCTCTGATAAGCTGTGGCCACTACAGCCAAAAAGGCTCTCCATCTTCCAATGTGGTTCTTGGTTTGTTTTTAGAAATGTTTGCATGTTTACATTTATTTTATTTTAATTTTATTTTATGGGTGTCATGTTTTGCTGCATGTATGCCTCTTTGCTATGTGCTTGTCTGGTGTCCAAGGTGGCCAGGAGAGGGCACTGGATCTTTTGAAATAGGAACAGCAGATGGTTGTGAGGCACAAGGTAGGTGCTGGAAATCACACTCAGGTCTCTGGGGAAAGCAGAGTGCTCTTAACTGCTGGCCCAGCTCTCCTGCCTCAGACTGATGATTCTTTATGGTGAGAACATACTGCAGAGCTTATGTCAAAAGGAAAATTAAATGTTAAGCTTATTGAGAATAATAATGAGTGATTGGTGATAAATCATAAATAAGCATTTTTTATAGTCACTGATTATACTCTTCCTAACCTGAATGAGGGATGGTTTCTAATAGCTTCAACCTATCCTTCTTTTAGTAAGTCAAACAGATACTAGACATATTATGTTTAGTTCATTTCTTTTGCTTTCCATTAAATATAAACATGTAACTAACATTTTTAGTTTCATAATGAATTTTAATAAAAGTATGTTAACACCTTCCATATCATTGCATATTAATTATCTTAGCAGTTTTGCATCATCCCATCATATAAGGCATAGTTTGGGGCTGTTCAATTTAATGTTTAACACTACTGCTACTCACTACAATTATTCTAATTTTTCTGTACTTCCAACCAGCCTTGGATTTTATTCCTTGCACATATATTTGCATATATATTTGCATATATCTCGGGACACTTTACCAAGTCTACATAATAAATTCCTGGAGAATTATGAAGGTAGAATGTATATATAAGGCAGCAAACATTTTGGCCTAAAAGGGCTACCATCTTCTGAAAACACTTCTGCTCTTCACAGAAGAAAACCAAAACTATGACTACAGTCGCTTGAGAAATGTGAGAGGTGAGGAGGCAGGTCCTGGTATCAGGTAGATGTAGACTTAAAATACAGTCCATCCACCAACCATCGCTGAGACCTTTGGCAACTTACATAACTGCTCTCTTCATACACATTTTTGAAATCAGAAACACAAAGCCAATGAGCTTCTGGGCTCATTAATTTTCTGACCTTAAACGTTAAGTGTAAACTTTTCACACACTCGCTCGTGCACACACTCGCTCGTGCACATGCTCGTTTGTGTTCACACTCATGCACACACTCGCTGGCCCACATGCTTTATCTTCCTCTCCTACCAAGTAAAGAAAACCAGGGAGCAGTGAGCTCCCAAGTATCTCCATTCTGCACTCTGATACCTGCCCTTTAAGGTTTGGCTTCTCTTCTACAGACTGAGGCACTAACAATTACCTTTTGGGGACAGGAGAGATGGCTCAGGGATTAAGAGTGCACACTGCTCTTGCAAAGGGCCTGAGTTTGGGTTTCCAGCACCCGTGTCAGACAGCTTACAAGTGCCTGTAGCCCAAGCTCCAAGGGACCCACCACTCCTTCTGGCCTTATTGGGCACCTGCATTGATGTGTGCATGGACACACACACACACACACACACACACACACACACACACACACACACTCCTAATTTAAAATAAAAATAAACTCTGTTTTAAAGTATGTCCTTTCTTTAGAAGCCAGACATGGGGCCCATGCCAGAAGTCCCAGCACTGGGGAGGTTGAGGCAGAAATGTCAGAAACTCAGGGCCAGCCTGGGCTACATAAGTGAGTTTGAGGTCAGAAACTCAAGGCCAGCCTCTCAAGGCCAAGCACAGCAAGAAGCTCTGGTTTTGAATTTCCCCAGCTGGACTAGAGAGGCCTTGAGAAAACAGGTTGTCTTTTTCTCATGAAAAATGTTGGCTCTTGATGCTCCCGACAGTGCCAAGAATGTCTCCAGACAGTTTTATTTGACCTTTTCTCTTGAAAATCTAAATTGGACCTGCCTGCTCATCACCAAAAATGTAATCTGACTGGAAGAAAAAGTCCATCAAATCTCAAACTGATAGTGCATGAATCTGTTTCTGTTTACCCTGAAATGATGCATTCCTAATGTTTTTAATGACTGACAGTGTCAGACTGGTGGAGACGCTTCTATGATGGGTGGTAAGAACTCAGCTTTCATATGTAAATGCTCTTAATCTGAATCTTCAGCCTACTACGGAGTGGAGGAACCTCTGCACATGGAGGGGTTTTGTTTTTTTTTTTCTTCTTCAAGAATTTGTGTCACAGAGCAAGCTTTCCATAAACTTAACTGAGGACAGGCTGCTCCTCCCCACCACCTCCACCCCCAACCCAACCTCTCCGTCAGCAGCAATGTCTTCTGGGTAATCCTCTTGTAACTTTCCTAATCTCTATCTTCCCAGGACACTGGCTAGGTAAAAATGTCTACACACATACTAGACAATTCAGATTTTCTAAATCTAAACCTTATTTATCCTAGAACTTCTCCTTGTGGTGATTTCTCCTTCTTTAACTCCAACCAAAACAAAAAAAGTCAATTTAGTAAAGTTATCTGAACATATCTTTGCAATGGCAAAGTAATGGATAGTGATTAATATGGAAAGTTTTGGGCTCTTAGTTTCTAAAAATGTTACATCTTAGAGATTCTCCTAAAAAATAGTAAAAGAATTGTCGGGTGGAATGGTTCTTTTAATTAGATTCTTGCCACACAAGCATGAAGACCTAAGTTTGGACCTCCAGCATCCACGTGAAAAGCCAGGCCCAGCAGTCGAGAGGTGGAGATACGCAGATGCCTGGAAATCCTGTCAGACAGTCAAACCAATCGCCAAGCTCCAGGTTCACTGAGAGACCCTGACTCAAAGCATAAGGTGGGAAACAATGGAAGAGTATTGACCTCTGACCTCCACATGCACTCATGCAAGTTCACGCACACTCCACGCATGCATATACACAGTAAAGTAAATAATAGATAAAAGAATCTTACAATAGCTTTCTGTTAATCTATACCCAAATTCTTTTTTTTTTAATTTACTTATTTATCTATTTCATGTGAGTACACTGTTGCTCTCTTTGGACACACCAGAAGCAGGCATCAGATCATGTTACAGATGCTTGTGAGTCACCATGTGGTTGCTGGGAATTGAACTCAGGACCTCTGGAAGAGCAGTCAGCACTTTGTGTGTGTGTGTGTGTGTGTGTGTGTGTGTGTGTGTGTGTGTGTGTGTGTTCACTGTTTTGTTTTATTGGATATTTTTTTATTTACATTTCAAATGTTATCCCCTTTCCCGGTTTCCCATCCATAAACTCCCTATCCCATCCCCCTCCCCACTTCTTCTATGAGGGTGCTCCCCTACCCACCCACCAACCCCTTCTGGTCTCTTGACCCTGACATTCCCCTAGGGGAGTCAAATCTTGGCAGGACCAAGGGCTTCTCCTCCCATTGGTGCCTAACAACGCCATCCCCTGCTACATATGCAGCTGGAGCCATGGGTCTATGTGTACTCTTTGGGTAGTGGTTTAGTCCCTGGGAGCTCTGGTTGGTTGGTATTGTTGTTCTTATGGGATTGCGAACCCCTTGAGCTCCTTCAATCCTTTCTCTAACTCCTCTAATGGGGACCCCATTCTCAGTTCAATGGTTAATGACAAGCATCTGCCTCTGTATTTGTCATGCTCTGGCAGACAGATATCAGGATCCTGTCAGCATGCACTTCTTGGCATCAACAGTATTGTCTGGGTTTGGTATATGAGCTGGATCCCCAGGTGGGGCAGTCTCTGGATAGCCTTTCCTTCAGTCTCTACTCCAAACTCTGTCTCTATATTTCATCCTATGAATATTTTTGTTCCCCCTTCTAAGAAGGAGTAAAGCATCTGCACATTGGTTATCCTTCTTGAGCTTTATGTGGTCTGTGGATTGTATCTTGGGTAATTTGAGCTTTTGGGCTAATATCCACTTATCAGTGAGTGCATACCATGTATGGGTTTTTATTTTTTTGTGATTAGGTTACCTCACTCAGGATGATATTTTCTAGTTCCATCCATTTGCCTATGAATTTCATGAAGTCATCATTTTTAATAGCTGAGTAGTATTCCATTGTTTGGATGTACCACATTTTCTGTATCCATTCCTCTGTTGAGGGACATCTGGGTTCTCTCCAGTTTCTGGCTATCATAAATAAGGCTGCTATGAACATAGTGGAGCATGTGTCCTTGTTATATGTTGGAGCATCTTTTGGGTATATGCCCAGGAGAGGTATAACTGGGTCCTCAGGTAGTTCAATGTCCAATTTTCTGAAGAACCTCCAGACTGATTTCCAGAGTGGTTGTACCCCCACCAACTTGCAATCCCTCCAACAATGGAGGTGCGTTCCTCTTTCTCCACATCCTCACCAGAATCTGTGGTCACCTGAGATTTTTATCTTAGCCATTCTGACTGGTGTGAAGTGGAATCTCAGGATTGTTTTGATTTGCATTTCCCTGATGACTAAGGATGTTGAACATTTCTTTAGGTGCTTCTCAGCCATTCGGTATTCCTCAGTTGAGAATTCTTTGTTTAGCTCTGTACTCTCTGGAGTCTAACTTCTTGAGTTCTTTGTATATATTGGATATTAGCCCTCTATCGGATGTAGGATTGGTAAAGACCTTTTGCCGTTTTGTCCTATTGACAGTGTCCTTTGCCTTACAGAAGCTTTGCAATTTTATGAAGTCCCATTTGTCGATTCTTGATCTTAGAGCTCTTGACCACTGAGCCATCTCTCCAGCCCTCCAAATTCTTAATATATAAAATTACTATCATCCTTTTGTAGCAATATAATAGATTCTTGAGAACAATTGTGCTACCTGTTTAAGGCACCTAGTTCTCTCAAAAAATTGAAAGCATTGCACTCTGAGGGCCTGAAGACACTTCCCATGCTCGAGCTGTGCTCCCTAAGAGAAGGTGCACTCTGCATGCGGATCTGCCCATTCTGGGTCATTCTCTTCTTACTCTCAGATGCTTTGCTGTTACATCTGCTCTCCAATATGGCCCTTGCTAATCATGCCTATGTATTCCTTTGTTTGACACAGAATCTCACATAATCAGAATGACCTTGATTGAGCTCATTATAACTTCTCATCCTCCTACCTCTAATTCCCAAGTTATGAAATTATAGGCACAAGCCACCATGCCCAATTTATACAATCCTGGAGACTGAGGCCAGGGTTTGGGCACACTTGGCAGGCACTCTACTAACTAAGCTTCAACCCCAGACCATGATTACCTATTGAAAATGAAATATTAATTAAGTTTCCTGACATTGGCATTGTAGTCTAAAAATGTGGTTGTTCCTCTTTTCTAGTCTGGCGATAAGATGATTTCAGTCTGCTCCTAACAGTGTAGCTGGAGAACAAACAGTATCCATTCAACAACTTAGCGAGAGTGCAGTGGACACCTGCTGTACTTCACATAACTTACGTAATAGCTCTTTTTTCCCTTCTTATGGATTGGGAATTCACGTGCACCACCTCAAAGTGTATGTAGCCTCAATATTGCATCGACATACTTGCAACTCAAAGATTCTAGTGAAATTCTTCTCTCAGAAAGATGTGAGAAATTAGCCAAATTCTGAGACTAGGTCAAGGTACAGAGTCACAATGATATTTCCTTAAGTGTGCTACATCCTGTGTTCTTTTCAAAATCTCTTCAGAGGTTAAACCTCACCAAATGTAGAGCTGAGGAAACTGCCCAGACGAGAGCAACCTTTTCCTATTTCATCTCTCCGTGTGTGTGGACAGTCGGAGCATTCCAGCATCGCCTGCCAAAGGCCCTAGAGAGTTGATAAGGAGTGATGTTCCAGGGCTGGGACCAGTTAGCTCCATTCCTCTCCCTGCTGCCAGTACATTGCACACTACACCTGCTACAAATAGGCTGTCCTTCCTAAAACCATCTGAGCATTTACTGGTAATGCCAAAGGTTGTCCAAGTCACGCAGCTCCACGACGACAGAATTCCCAGTGTGAAATGCTGTGCCTCATCCCCTCACCATGAAAGGACAAGTTTAAAGTTTTGATATTTGCCTCTGCTGCCTTTATCAATAAAGCCATCAGTAGCCCATGGTATGCTTGTGTGCTTGGCACAGTCTCTCCTGCTATCTAGACTCTTCACATGACTTTTTTTAAGCACGGAGATGAGAAAATATCAGTTCAATAGATATTGCTTATAATACTTTCACAGAGCCAACTACAATTTGGCCCGTGCCTTCAAAGAGCTTGTTCCAGTGGATTCTAGCCACAGAGAAAGAGATAAGTGCTATGACAGAGTTTATGGGAGATCAGGGAGGACAAGGTCACAATAAGGTTCCCTGGAGAGAAAAGGATATCTAAGCATGATCTGGAAAGAGGAATAGTAATTAGTTAGGCAAGGAAAAGACAGAGGACAGAGCAAAGACCACAAGACAAGACACAGAGGCATGAAAATCGGCAGGACACACACACACACACACACACACACACACACACACGCTGCTAATGTGAGTCCCAGAGAGAAAGGCAGGAACTAGACCATTAGTTACAATTTCTCTGTAGAAGACAGGAAGTTAGAGAAAATGGAATGTACAGTAGTCTGTTCTGTTAATTCATATACGCATATATATTAATTACACAGATCACTTGTTAGACTCCATAAAACTATGCCGATATGGAAAGCAATGATTTGAAAAAATGCAAGTGAGTTAAAGTGATACCAACATATTTGGCTCCCTAGCTAAGTGCCATGTACCGAGATAAGGTATAGAAGAGAAAGAGTTCCTTGAGAAGGAACTAGCTTGTTTTGGCTTCTTTTTTTTTGGTTCTTTTTTTCCCGGAGCTGGGGACCGAACCCAGGGCCTTGCGCTTCCTAGGCAAGCGCTGTACCACTGAGCTAAATCCCCAACCCCTTGTTTTGGCTTCTTAAAAAGTAATTTGTGTCTTCTAAGTTAGTACGTTCAGAGGCCATAGTGTTGGCTGAGTCACTAGGAGCATACACTGTTCGTTGTCGCAAAGTGGGGCTGGAGTGAAGGTTCCATGGTTAGAGCACTCTGTTCCCAGCACCAAGGTGAGGCAATTCACAAACAGCCCCGTAACTTCAGTTCCAAGGATCCAACATCCTTTCTGTCCTTCTCAGTATCAGTACATATACATACCCCAGGGCAAATACATACAGATGATTAAAATGTTTTAAAAATCTGTTGCTTTTTAAAAATCTGTCTAAAAAAAAGGGGGGCATAGGCCAGCAGAAAAAGTTCTGTATAAATCTTCACTGAGGGGGAATGTTGTGCTCAGGGACATTTAAAGGTTGTAAAAGTGATGGTGGATAGATTCAGTGCATGAAGGAACAAAAAAAAGTAAGAAAGCATAGATGCCAACCTCAATATAAAACTGGAGTAGAAAGACACCCAGCAAAAATACGAAGAAGAACTGCAGAAGAGAGAGAGGGACCCACAATGTGCTCAGTCCTTAATTCCTCGAGGACCTCAGAGAAGGGCGACAAAACTGCAGCCTGCTTCCAGCCCCATGCTGGTGCTGTCCTGGAGCTGGCTGATCCCTGAGGCCCCAGACCTTGTCAACTTGGGATTCTTTTGACCCAGGTGCAGGAGGGCAAATCAATGTATGCTGCAAGCCTTTTAGAGAACATTGAAAACCCAATTCATCTCCTCATACGCATGCATAGTGCCTGGTATGTGACTTCCTTTTACTTGTGGACCAACAAAAATTTTGTAGAAGAAACACACAAGTTAACATGTCACCAAAAACGTCACAAGAGGATTGTCTTGGTAGACGGACATACCAACCAGCAACTGTTGTTCCAAAGTGAGCTTTTAAATGCTTATTTCTTATTTTCGTGTGCATGTTTCTGTGGGAGTCTACTTGCTCACACATGCAGAAGACCAGAAGAGGTGTCAGATGCTGGGTAACTGGCATTGCAGGTGTGAGCTGCCTTATGGTTGCTAGAACTCAACCGGGGTCATCTCCAAGAGTTGTAGCCACTGCTGAGTCATCTCTCCAGCCACATTGTAAAGGGAATTTTAGTTTTTAATCTATCTGGTTTGGATGCCAAATAGACTTCTTACTTCTCACCAGTGCTTTCGGGGCTTCATATGTGCACACAGCACACTTCGATCACATTCAGCTCCCTGCTCCCCGCATACGGCAGTTCTGATCAATTGGATAATTTCATTTTGGATCTTTACCACCTCTGTAACAAGGCCTTTTTGAAGGTAAGAACTGACAAGGAAACTCTCTAGAGCTAGAAACTATCAGATTTCAAGTAAATACTTTTCAAACTAATGTTTAAATAGTAATAATTAAGGAATGAGATTAAGGATGACTAAAAATGAAGAATTAAGATTTTTTTTTTCTTTTTTCTTTTTTTCGGAGCTGGGGACCAAACCCAGGGCCTTGCCCTTGCTAGGCAAGCGCTCTACCACTGAGCTAAATCCCCAACCCCATGATTTTTTTTTTTAAATCCAAAGGGGTTTGATTTGTTTGGGGTGTTGATTAGATGGCTTGATTTGTGGCTGGAGTGCTTTGCTTGTTCGTTTGCTTGCTTTATTTTGACTTTAGAATCTTTATAAATTATAAGAAACTGGAGAGCAAAACTGAGTTTATTCCCCTGTGCTAAAACAAAAAAGTATAACCCAAGCATTTTAGGAAATAAATTATTGTTCATACAGAGATGAAAGTACAATCAGCAAAATCCTGATAATGAATCGCAGCAAAACCTAAGCAAGTAGCAACCTGTCTCACAGAGCGCCAGCCCAAATTAAAAAGGTCTTTATGCAGGGTGAGGAGCTGAGGAGCAGACGGCTGGCCTGGCGAGATTATGCTGAAGGAAAGAGAAGAAGTGAGAAGTGAGTGCTTGTGCAAAGAGTGGGCAAACAGGTAAGAGAAAACTCCAAGTGGAGCCCCAGACTCCTGGGTCTTCAGTCTGCTAGAAGTCTTCTCATCTTTTCCTGCAAATGAGTGCCACAAAAATCCCCTCAATCAGAAGCTTTAAGGGGGCGGTGGTATGTGCGCGTGTGTGTGTGTGTGTGTGTGTGTGTGTGTGTGTGTGTGTGTGTGTGTGTAGATTTACTTGACTTAAAAAAAAATCAGTAGATGTTCTTAAAATAGGATTGTGTGTTTTCCTGCCTCAGGACCTTCTCCGTACACGTGCATCTTGAAGTTCTGCACAAGCGTTTCTGTGGCTTTTGTAGATCATGCAACAAAGTGTTTCTCTCACACACAAACTTTTGAAAACCACTTAGTTACTCTGCCTTCCAATATGAAAAAATGACTGCCTAGTAGAATGAAGGTTAAGGGGGCTGAATAGGAAGTCCAACAGGCAATGAAAAAATTAACAACAGTGTCGGGAGTGGGAAGCAGAACATTTTCTTATTAACGTAAAAACACAGCCATGAACTTACTCTGATGTACAGCCATTGTGCACATAGCTAATGGCATGCTTAGTGCTTGAAAAGCAAAAGTCACAATGATTGTCTGTGACTCTCCCAACATTTAGTGAAAGGTTCCTGAAAAGAGAATTAAAATAAAAACTCATTAAATTACATGCATATATTAGAAACACATGTGCTCTTCTACTGCAGAAAGAATTAAACTAGTTCAGGAACTGCCATTTATGTATTTTTCAGTTGCAAAAGCATGACATCACTAGTATTTAAAATAAGGCTCTAGTCATTGTCATGGGTTCACTGTGTTGGTGAGAAAACAAAATATTATTTTGAAAAAATAAGCAAGAAGCCCTATCAATATTATTAAGCAAAATATAATTCATTGTGCAGCTTTTAAATTGTTATATTGTTTTATTTATTTGTTTGTCTGTATAATGATAACAGGTTAAAATGTCCCCTTGTGCATATATTTTTGTTGCTTATAAAAATAAGGCAATGTAAATTTTACTTATATAATTAATGGATAATAGAGTTTAGATAAAATTAAGTAATTCAAAAAGACTGTTATCACATAAACAGCTAAACATCCTATTATTATATATTATTGAATAATACAAATTCTTATAACTCAACATGGAATTAAAATATTTCAGTACTATCAGATTGAGTAATTGCTTTGACTTTTAAATTTATTTTCAATTGTACATTATACACATTAATAATTGTATATACAGAAGGTTATTAAATGGAAAAATGGTTTAAAAAATAAGGTAACAGATCAGGAGGGTAGTGCTCCTAGCTAAGAAAACTGAGCAAAATATGAAGCATAAGAAAGAAATTTACAAAAATCTTAGCTGTATACAATTTTAAAATGCAAAGTCTAAAGTGATTGAAGTTTATACACACATTTTACACTTTAGTGGCAGCCAACATCATCGCCGACTCGTTTTGTATGGGTGCTCTGCCGATACAGATATAGCTTTGTTGGGGGGTGGCGGGTAGGTCGAGCACAGTGGTGTTCAGTGTCCTCTGAGGAGGGAGTGGTCATTTCAAACCGTAGGTCAAGGAGCTGACAACTCCCAGCGCCTCAGCGGGAATGAGCACGCTACAGCAGTTACCGTAAAGTTCACTTCAAGTCAGAGAAAAAGCAAAGATAGTCAACATGGCACACGCTACAGCAGTTACCGTAAAGTTCACTTCAAGTCAGAGAAAAAGCAAAGATAGTCAACATGGCATTGTACAACACTTAAGCTGTCCTACGAACGGGAATGAATGAGTCCTCGGGATAGCCATCTTTTTGTCTTGTTTTCTCAAAGGGGAAATAATACAACATCCCAGAAAACAAGAAATCACAGTTAGTTTTATTCACCAAATTTTCCTTTCAGATTATCGCTGCCGTTTCCTGGCACACGTGTTTCGTTTCTCTATTAATTACCGTACGAGAAGGGCCTCACTAAATCATTTATGCACGTGGTGTTTGTTCCTTCAAATGTTCAAGGGGCAGCCTTCGTTAGAATTATGTTGAATTGTCTTCTTCAGATTTTGCTACAAATCAGACAAAACAAAAGTATTGGCCCCAGGGCAGCAGTAATTCGAAAGAAATGTTGAAGATTAAAATCACACACAAATACACAGGATTGCAAACTTAGTTTTGTAATTTCTGGCCTACTTCACAACCAAAAGTAAAATAAAGGTCAGATTCTTGGTGACCCCCTAAGTCTTTTAGCAAATGGCTTAGTTTAAAAAGGTCAGCAGTGAGCATGTGACAGGCTCTACACTGTGTGGGGGACAGCAGTGAGCATGTGGGCTCTATACTGTGTCGGGGACAGGAATTATTTGCATTCTATGAGAAGAAATAGAATAAAGACAAAAACAAGACGAATCATTGGGAACAGAAAAGGATAGAAGCTTCCCTAATGAACTTAGAATCTGATTGGAGAAAACATGAATATTTAGTATTGTTAAGAGTTATGCCATTATATAAAAGCACTTGTAAAAATGATCCCCCAATAAGTCTCCCAACTTTTAGAATACCGAAACCTAAATTTTGCTTATTTAAATAAATAAGATGATCCAATTTTTTTATTGAATTCAAGTAACATTCAGCTAAGCAGAAAATGTTGCTACGAAGAAAACTGTCAACAACTACAGCTAACGAGCACACAGCCCTGTTTCCAGCAATGTCCGTTCGGATAGTATTCGTCTTAACAGAATTGTAGAATTTTATTAGGTGCCCAAATAGTCATAAAGTTCCTATAAAATATCATTACTATGAATGGATGAGAAGTTTAAATTATTGGGTAGCCTGCATTAAATTAAGCAAACACTTAAGAGAGGGAAATTTGTGTTATTAGGAGACAAAAAGTGTGATTTATACATAGTATTTGGCCTTGAATATTAACTGGAGAATGATAATAAGGGCTTTATTAAGTACAGGAGACAAAATGCTTTTTGGGAACTTTGGTACCTGGGTAAAGTCAAGCATGACGCCATCCACACAGATAAGAGCCATCAGAGAAAGCCATTGTATGGTTGTGAGGCGATGTTTCTATATGAAAATCTTGAAAGTCGGTGTTCACTCCGATAGATGTGGCGGCCTCTGGAAACACCGTTACATGCTTCCCAGTTGTTCTTTAGTGTGTGATGGCGTCCATATCTCCTATGCTTCAGCTTCTAATTATCAATCAACTTGTCTAATCTCCTTCCACGGCCTCCCTCAGCCTCTGTAGATAAGCTTCAGTGATGTCATACCGTCTCTAGATTCAGGACAAGTCAAACATTCCCACACGTTGCAATGATACGGACCAAGTGAGCACAGCCCTAGGAACTGGGGGAAAACAGATGAGGACTGCAGTGTCGCTTTTAGAAATGTTTGCCTTAGGCTTTTCAGATGGCGGATGGTGACCCTTAGTCTGAGACTTAGGAATTAATTTAGTGGGTAGAGGGCTAACTGTTTTAAAGAGTAAAGTTACTTTGAACAGACTTTTAAAAGCCTCATGTATCACAAACAGCAAAGAAAGCATTGTTTCATCAAAGCTCTGTCTCAGTTATCTGCATATATACATATACTCGGTCACAATGTAAAATTTATTCCATATTGTGGTCACATTCAAAAGTTAAAAAAAAGTTTCTTTGTTTGGGAAAGTCCCTACTAGAAATGTTCACACAATGGTTCATTCTGTAAAGACTGTCACAAACTGGTAACTTCAAACGTTCTATCTAAATTAACTGACAAGACAAAATAAATACCCACAGAACAGGTAGTCAAGCACCAGCAACGTCCTGCTCGGGAAAATGTTATCTCCATTGAGATCTCCTTCATTAAAATGTTCACCAGTCAATCATAATGTTATGCAGTTGCAACAAAATACTTTTGGCATTAGTTAATACAACAGAGTGAGGTGACTCGGATGCTGCTTGGACATGCTTGGGCCTCGTGAAGGGGACATGCAATTAGGAACACTATATTTTCCGTTGACTTTTAAGACAGAAAACTTTCATTCAGTAATGGGGAGCCACTTTCAGGAGTCAAGGGAGGTATGGTATCAAAAATATTTCCATTATAAAACAGTCCGGATGAGAGGTTGAACAGCCAATCATATCACACAGGGACTGCTTCATTACAACCGGACATATCTGTGCTCCGGCTGCGCTTGCCTTAATTTTTTTCCAGCTAAATCCTTACTAAGTCATAAACAACATGAAGTCAGAAAACAATTTTATTCCCTGCCTTACACACATAGATATTGAAAAACCACTGTCAGAGATATTATTGACATTAACTTATTTTATATTTTATCTTATCAAAACATCTACCTATTTTTAATATAGATAAAGATATATGAGATATCTAGTCTTTGGAAAATCTCAATCGATGCAGCCTAAGTGTCTGTAATTCATACATTATTAAAGTCACTGGGTGTTAATGGCAATTTTTTTCCTTTTCTTTTCTTTTTTTTTTTTATTAACTTGAGTATTTCTTATTTACATTTCGAATGTTATTCCCTTTCCCGGTTTCAGGGCCAACATCCGCCTAACCCCTACCCCTCCCCTTCTAGATGGGTGTTCCCCTCCCCATCCTCCCCCTATTACCGCCCTCCCCCCAACAATCACGTTCACTGGGGGTTCAGTCTTAGCAGGACCAAGGGCTTCCCCTTCCACTGGTGCTCTTACTAGGCTATTCATTGCTACCTATGAGGTTGAAGCCCAGGGTCAGTCCATGTATAGTCTTTGGGTAGTGGCTTAGTCCTGGAAGCTCTGGTTGGTTGGCATTGTTGTTCATATGGGGTCTTGAGCCCCTTCAAGCTCTTCCAGTCCTTTCTCTGATTCCTTCAACGGGGTCCCATTCTCAGTTCAGTGGTTTGCTGCTGGCATTTGCCTATGTATTTGCTGTACTCTGGCTGTGTCTCTCAGGAGAGATCTACATCTGGTTCCTGTCGGCCTGCACTTCTTTGCTTCATCCATCTTGTCTAATTGGGTGGCTGTGTATATGGGCCACATGTGGGGCAGGCTCTGAATGGGTGTACCTTCTGCCTCTGTTTTAATCTTTGCCTCCCTATTCCCTGCCAACGGTATTCTTGTTCCCCTTTTAAAGAAGGAGTGAAACATTCGCATTTTGGTCATCCTTCTTGAGTTTCATGTGTTCTGTGCATCTAGGGTAATTCAAGCATTTGGGCTAATAGCCACTTATCAATGAGTGTGTGTTTTTCTGTGATTGGGTTACCTCACTCAGGATAGTATTTTCCAGTTCCAACCATTTGCCTATGAATTTCATAAAGTCATTGTTTTTGATAGCTGAGTAATATTCCATTGTGTAGATGTACCACATTTTCTGTATCCATTCCTCTGTTGAAGGGCATCTGGGTTCTTTCCAGCTTCTGACTATTATAAATAAGGCTGCTATGAACATAGTGGAACACGTGTCTTTGTTATATGTTGGGGCATCTTTTGGTTATATGCCCAAGAGAGGTATAGCTGGGTCCTCAGGTAGTTCAATGTCCAATTTTCTGAGGCACCTCCAGACTGATTTCCAGAATGGTTGTACCAGTCTGCAGTCCCACCAACATTAGAGGAATGTTCCTCTTTCTCCACATCCTCACCAGCATTTGCTGTCACCTGAGTTTTTGATCTTAGCCATTCTCACTGGTGTGAGGTGAAATCTCAGGGTTGTTTTGATTTGCATTTCCCTTATGACTAAAGATGTTGAACATTTCTTTAGGTGTTTCTCAGCCATTCGGCATTCTTCAGCTGTGAATTCTTTGTTTAGCTCTGAACCCCATTTTTAAATAGGGTTATTTGTCTCCCTGCGGTCTAACTTCTTGAGTTCTTCGTATATTTTGGATATAAGCCCTCTATGAGTTGTAGGATTGGTAAAGATCCTTTCCCAATCTGTTGGTTGCCGTTTTGTCCTAACCACGGTGTCCTTTGCCTTACAGAAGCTTTGCAGTTTTATGAGGTCCCATTTGTCGATTCTTGATCTTAGAGCATAAGCCATTGGTGTTTTGTTCAGGAAATTTTCTCCAGTGATTAATGGCAATTTTTGATCCTAACAGAAGTCACAAACTAAATCACAGAATAACAATAGAAGGTAGATCTGAGAAGTATGCAGACATCTGGCATACCAAGCTATATGGAAAACGCACTATCCTGGTGGCCTGGGGATTGCAAAAATCAAGACTTTCCTCAGCTCCAAGACGTTTCTACTTTTGAAAAGTGGGAAATACACATGAAAATGTACTTAGAAACTTAGAAAGAACAAAGGCTCACAAGTTACTATAGTAACTCGGCCCAGATCCGAAAGGTTGGTATTGGCTGATGCACACTGAAATGCCATCCATGGTAGTGGGGAGGTTCAGATATTGTAAAATGTCCCTTGGAAGGGTCTGGGAATCACAGATTTGTGCTGTGGCTCCACTACTGAGTAATATTGGGAACATGACCGTCAGCTTCAGGTTTATGCATAACTCATGTGCAGTGTGGGGAGGGGCACCAGGTGAATGACCTTCCAAGCCTGATCTAGGTCCCAGCACTGTTGTCCCTGCCTGTCCTCACCCACTCTGTAGTTTCAGTCAAGCTGTCCTCTCTCCTCAGAATCACTTGCAGATTTCTCCACTGCATGACTGTTCAGGACTCTCTCTTTACTCATTTCCTATCTTCTTTTCAGTACCCCTGGGTCTCCTTTGAATCATCTCAAGGCCGTGATGACTGAGTTTTCCTTGATTTTGATCTAGTCCTTACTGGACTCAGACTGACAGGCACCCTCACAGAGCCATGCCTTGGATGGCTGTTGTCTGTCAGAAGAGCATTCCTACCTCATCTGACCCTCCCCTACACCTCCACCATCAACCATCAACTGAGTTCCTGTCCCTCTCCAGGGACACGCAACGAAGTGACTCAAAGACTATTTACCAAATGCTGATTTTAGACACTTCTGTTACTATATTAGTCGTTACTTACAAATTTTATTGTTTAACTTCCTGTAGATTATACATTTTATAATACATGATGTTCTTGAGATCTGATAGATTTTTTTAGACTTCAGAAGTTTGGGCTATCTAAAAGATAATTTAGCACAGCATGCAAAACAAAACCAATTGTTCAAAAACATTAGTATTTCTGTGGTAAACTTCTAAATTATTCCCTCAAGTGGAATAGGAGCTGTGTTTCACACCAATACAGGTTGGGATTTCTGCCAAATGGGTTAATTTTGGGTTAATGTTTTACTGCCAAGCACATTGTCTAAAATAAACAAGTCTTCAGGCATTTTAGATTTCAAAATCGCACAGCAAGGATTGCTTACCTAATAAATAACACAGACCGTGGTAGGAGTATTTTTCTTACTAGACTTCACATATCACAGCATCAGAGACATCTATCCCACCTCTCTTTTTTTCTCTTCTTTTCCTCTCTGCTTTATTTTGTTGAGACGGTGTTTACATTCCTGGGTGTCAAGGAAATGCAGACCAGGCTGACCTCGAACTCACAGAGATCCCCCTGCTTCTACCTCCCGAGTCCTGTGATTAAAGGTGTGTGTCACTATGCCCTGCCCTGGAAATTATCCACTCCAATTAATTCTCCACACCGCTAGAAACTGCCTTACAGAGCACCCAACAAAAATTCAACAGTTATTTCAACAAATTTTCACTGAATAAGTATTGTGCGTCAAAACCATACTCAAGATTCGGGAGACAGATTATTTAAAATCTTGTAATACATAGTACCTAACTCCGACAGCACTGTGGTTTCAGGAAGACCAAAGCAGAGAGCAAATGTTAAAATACAAGGCTGTGGCTAAGCAATGGTTCTGAGAATGAGGAGGCTCGGTGGAGTGGTCCTGAGCTGAAGCATAGAACTATGGCTCAGTGCACCATGCTGGGGCCGTCATTGTCTCACAGCTGTAGAGGTGGCCGAATGATTTACGGCCTGGGTGGGAAGCATTGTGCAGTTGGATGGGAGATTCTCGAGTTCAAACAGTCACGTTTTTTACTGAAGAGTCACATAACTTTTGCACTGGACACTTTTTTATTCTCAATCTATTTCATTGGCACTAATTCTAGATATGGAATTCATAGAGATGACCCTTCAAGACTAAAACTATAGGTTATAAAACTATGATGAACCTCAGAGGCAGCTACGTAAAGCTGCCGTAGACATCACATTCTGTGCAGAGAGGAAATTACTTTTTTTTTTTTGGTCAACTGGTGTTGAATGGTTGAAAGGAATAGTGAATGTTAGTAAAAAGTTAATATCTTTAAATTTTTTTTTAAAAAGTTGGTGGTGCACCTTTCATCCCAGCACGTAAGAGGCAGAGACAGGCAGGTCTCTATGAGTTTGAGGTATCCAGGCCAACAAAGGTTATATAGTGAGGCCTGGCCTCAAAGAAGAAAAAAAAAATCCAAACACATTTTAATAATGTATATATTGTGTGTGTCAGGGTGTGTGTGTCAGGGTGTGTGTGCACATTTGTATGTGTGAGTAAAGGCACACATGCACCACAGAATGTCTATGGGATCAGAGAAAGGCATCAGGCACCAGCCCTCAGCTTCCACCTTACTGGAAACAAGGTCCCTCTTTTGTCATCACTACATACGCCAGGTCAGCTTCCTGAGCTTCCAGAGCTTCCTGTCTTTATGTCCCAATTCATCATAGAACTAGGATTACAAATGCAGTTACTGTGTCTGGCTGTAAAGTGAGTTCCAGGGATTTGAACTCAGGTCCTTGTGCTCACACTGCAAGCATGTTACATATAACGCCATCTTCCCGGCCTCAGAATCACCTCTCTTTTTTATTCAGATCACGTACTTTCTATAGACCATTAAGCAACGTTCAAGATGCAAGAGACCTAATAATTGTAGTATGTTAAATTTACTTTATAATATAATTTATCTGGTATTGCTTAGGCTAGAATGTTAAATATTCCTTGAAGATATGAATAAGCTCCTGCCTGTTTCACAGATGATGTAGTTGAGACTGAGGAGCTCGGGTCTATTTTTGCTGAACGCTTCGATAAACAGGTTTTAAAGACAATGGCCTCACTGCCAGTTCCCCTGAATGTGCCAGTTCCCCTGTTTCAACAGGCAGAATCAAAACAATCACATTGATTTGCTCATAAAATACTTTGTAAGATTTATAATCTTCTAAATTTCTGATTAAAACTATAGAAATGAACAAGTTATTAGACAAATGCTAAGAAGGCTAGGGCTACTCCTCCATGATAGGCTTCAAATTGGCAGTTCAGGAGATGAGGCTTAAATATCTGTCTCCAAGAACTGGGCAAATCCAGTCAAGTCCAGGCCTCAGAAGCTGCTCTGCACCTGGCCTGGGGCAAGGACAATGGGTCAGCAGTTTCCAGACTTCCTCAGCAACAGTTTCCAGCCCCCAAGCCCTGGTAATGGTTCTGGAATGTCCCTAGAGATGGAGCAAGATAAAGGTCATTCACCTGGAATTCCCCTAATGTGCTTTAAATCTGACTTTCAAGCTCCCTTCCGGGTCTCTCTATCTTGGTAATGGGAGACCCCAGCATGCTGGACTTCTGCAGAAGAAAACTCTGGTGCTCACATACTATTTGAGTCCAAGGTATCATTCTTCAGCAAATCATGGACCTTTAAAATATAAAGTCTACTCTGCCTCCGGTTCTCTTTAAGTTGCCAAGGTTAGTCTTGAACTTCAAACATCTCCATTCTCAGCCTCAGAGAACCTGGGACTGGCAGTACGTACCTCTACACCTGGCACTACCCTTGTCTACGTTGCATAAGGGGAGTGGCAAGCCAGTATTCACTTAGGAAGCGGCAATCATTGACTTTTAGGCCAGCCCACTTATAACAACCAAAAAATATCTTGAGTCCCTTAGAGAAGTTAACTTCATCATCTGATGTCAAGTGAGTTGTCAAGTATTTTTAGAACATCAGTTTATATCAACTGAAGAAAGAAAACGTCCATGCCATGCAATCAAATCAGCAGGAACGGTCTGGCAAAGGAAGGCCACGAGAGATGTCAGATGGCGTTTCCTACACGGCTAGTCTGGTGGGAATATGTGTGGCACCTTCTAAAGAATTATTTAGGGCAAGTGTGACGTTTTTTCTTAATGAGAAGGTTGGGAAGTTGCCCTAAGAGCCTTATGTGATGTGCAAGGTCCAGGCACACGTGGATGAAGTGAATCTGGAGAAATAAATACAACTCCTGAAGCAGCAAATGGGCGGGGGGGGGGGGGGGTCGGGGGGGGTGTAAAATAAGCAGGTGGCCGGGGGAAGCCAGGAAGGAAGCACCTACTTCACCCCAGAGGGTCAGCACGCCTTAAGTCAGCTTTATCTGTTACTCGGGTCCCATGACCAACACAGATTGCATTTCAGAGTCTAAGGAAGTAAACGTTTAAACGTTGCTTTCAATTTGTTTTTAAAAGGGCATCCTAGCATTGTCTTTTAAATTTGCTTTAAATTTTGTGGGCTTTTCCTTTTGTTTCCTTCTTGAGAAAGAACTATTTGGGTGACGAACTTGCCACGTGACTCCTTTCTAAGGTCCATTCAAACGTACATACCTTGTACTTTTATATTTTCAATCTTAGACTAGAAACCCTATCACTTCAAAACTCCATCACAATTTTGCTTCTACATTCTCAAGCAAATCCATTCGTTTGGTTCAGAGACACCAAGCCTTCAGTGTTACTGCAATTTGAAAATCAAGATATCATCCTATTCCTGGTTGTTACAGTTGCATGACAGAGTTAAAAGACCTACATGCAAAAACCAAATGTACGAGCAAATTTACTGAATGTTATTCCAAAGAGCCACGTGTGGCACTCGTTCTACAAAGGCACGGGGGAAATTCCAAGCAATCTGTTTATCCCTGGTGTGCCTGTCAATTTGGCTTCTAAATGTTTATGTTTGTGCCCATAAATCTGCGCTTCTGTCAGCTTTAGTCGGAGGAGCTTCTCTTTGTTGTGGGTGCCAGTTCAACTTTAGAGCTAAGAATATTTCTGTTGAGTGCTCAGCCCTAAGTCGAATGCCACTCCTTCCAAGGTTCAGGAAACGCTGTAGAGTCGGTAGAGGAATATTAGAACCGGAATAAATGAGGAGTTCTGTCATCTAGGCATGTAATGGCCTTTCTTTATCTGCACAAGATGGACAAGACTAGGCTAACGCTCGGCTATGGAGCAAGGAGGTCCTCAGGAGGCCCCGCCCCTCCTGGGGCTCTATAGGGACTTGAGAATTTCTATTGGAAGGAGAGACATTTTCTTCAGCGGTACAGCTTCTGAGAAGTTGATCACCCATGCAAGCTTCATTAAATCCACTGTTACACTCACAAAGAAAGGGAGGGAAGGAGGGAAGAAGGGAAGGAGGGAAGGAGGGAAGGAGGGAAGGAGGGAGGAAGGGAGGAAGGGAGGGACGGAGGGACGGAGGGGAGAGTAGAGGAAGGAAGGAGGAGAAGGAGGGAAAGACAAAAAGTAAAAGGGATAAAAATAATAGATGAAAATAAGAACTAGTCGGGAAGAAAAGGGGAATCAATAGAACTGGGAGAGGAAAGGAAGTGAATTTAATCAAAATACACTATATACATGAATGGAAACGTGGTCATGAAAACTAGGAGCATGGGCTATGGAGAAGGCTCAGAGGGCAATTACTACTCTCACAGACCTGGGTTTAGTTCCTAGCTCTGGTATGGTGGTTCACACCCTTCTTTAACTCTAGTTCCAGGGGATTCAATGCCCTCTTCAGGCTTCCATGATCTTGTGTATGCACATGGTGCACATACATACACTCAGGGGCATAAGTATACAGAAAATAAAATAAATATTTAAAGCATTAAAAAAGATTATGTCATCAATATATACTTTAGACTTTAAAAATAAAAAAATACAAATATATTTTATTCTGTATCTGTAACCCAGATTTTAGACATAATTAGATAGTAATAATAAAATATATTAAACATATGTATCACACACATACACATATATGTATGTATGTATGTGTGTACATGTATGTATGTATGTGTATATGTATGACATGAAAGCAGAAAGGGCCTGCAGGAAGGAGACCAGTAGGATGGGGAGGGAAGAGAGAAGGACAAGAGAAATGTCTTGGTTAGGATTTCTGTTGCTGTGATAAAAATACCATGACCATAAACAGCTCGGGGAGGAAAGGGTGTATTTCAGCTTCTTCCAGCTTGTGCCAAGTTGATATAAAGTTAGCCAGCACAAGAGGGTAATATAGTTTTGAGTATGTGCAAAGTGCCATGATATTCATGTTCAAAAATGCCACGATGAAACCCATAACTTTGCATGGTAGCTTTAAAAACTATACAATGTGCCAGGTACAATACATATCTGATAGATAGTATGTTATATGTAAATGAGAGCGTGAGAGCGGTACTTCCCACCGAGCCTAAATCATTACGAAGTCGGTAGATTTGGAATGACTTTATAAGGGAATTACATGGATTCATACTGGATTGTACATGCTGGGTTCTGTTCTGTCTTCTTGGAGGACACCATTTAAGATACACAAAGCCCCTGGCTGCTGCCTGTGCAGACTTTCCCCCCATCAGGGAGAGTAGGGCTTGGGCACACACTACTCTAACACACCTGGAGCGTGACGAATGTGCTAGGGAGAAGTGTACAGAGCATTAGAGAATGTAGTAGTGGGGGAGATTAGAGAACTTCACAAAGTATCTAAATCAGGCTTTGAGGAGCAAATAGAATTTGCAGAGATGAGGAAGATGTAAACCTCATTTACTATCATGTGTTTATCATGCCCACTGCAGTTCAAGCATGTAAGAAACTGTGTTCATTACTTCACTTGCTGATGTAACACATTACCTCACAGGTTAAGAAGGAATGGTCATCATGGCGGGAAGATGTAACAGAGGTCCTGGCAGCACACACACAGCTAACACTTCTCACATCTGGAAGGCCAGGAAACAAACCGTAGCACGTTGACACTCCTTTTCTGCTTTTGCCTAGTCTAGAACCCCAGCCCATGGTATGGTGCCACCTACATTCAATCAATGTAGGTCTCAGTTAAACTTCTCCAGAAACGCCATCACAGACACATCCAGAGGCCTGACAAGCCCAGTCAAGTCAATGATGATGGTGCATTCCCCACAGGAATAACGCTTATTAATGAAGATGTATAAGTGTATTCTCTTTGCTTATGAAATTGGAGTCTATAAGGAGACATATTCAAATGCTAAATGAAGAGATATATTCTAACTTTTATGAAACTAACAGAACAAAGAACAGAAGTGGTCCCTGGATAGTGGGGCTCGCTTACTGTGGAGGGCGTTCTGACGGTGGTTGACTCAATTTTTAAATCACAGTCCTTGCCACATTTTAAGCAGTCATTTTCTTCATGATGTCCTTATTGAAGAAAAGATGGATATTGGCTACTTGGAAAAGAATGTGATGAGGAAACTTCGACTTGACCTGTACCACTGAGGTAAAAACGAAGACATTTCTAGCCCTGTGTGACGGTTTGAATGAAAATTGCTCACATATGCCCATGGGAAGTGGCACTATTAGGAAGGGTGGCCTTGTTGAAGCAGGCATTGCCCTGTTGGAGGAAACGCTTCACTAAGGGGTGGCCTTTGAGGTGGCAGGAGCTGAAGCCAGGCCTAGTGGCTCACTGTCTCTCCCTGTCTCCCTGACTCTCAGCTCCCTCTCTAGCACCAAGTCTGCCTGTGTGCTGCCATGCTTCCTGACAGGATGATAATGAACTAAACGTCTGAAACTGTAAGCCGGCCTCAATTAAATGTTTCTCTTCATAAGAGTTGCCTCGGTCATGGTGTCTCAGCCGTAAAACTCAAACTAAGACACCCTGACTGGCGGTGGAGCCCTGGCCTGTCTATAGTTGAAATATAAACATGGCTGTGAGCCTTATATTCCCTCTTGTAAAACAAACATAAGGTATCCACTTCAGACAATTCACTGAAGATCTCAGTGAGGCTCATAAATAATGCTACACAAACATAAGGCCATTTGCTAGATATATTTAGTTTCCTATGTAATTTTCCTGAGTTATTTAACCCAATCTTACCTTACCAAAGAGAAAGAACTATTTAACCCGGTTTTACCTGATCCTTGTTTGGGGGTATAGCTGGAACAGGAGAGATAGACTTCCGATATCAGAGACATGTCCATCAGGTTGAAGCGTTATGCTTTAGCAGAGCCTGGGAAAGCGCCTAACTAGTTAACATTTGCTTGAACCACAGCCATTGACCCACCCACAAAATACCTAATCATACAGATCTTCAGTTTAATGTCTTGAGGTCTTGATGTGGCTAATTTAGGCCAGAATAACATTATCTCCAAATCACGCTACAATGGGGCCATTGGGAATCTTCTTTGAAATAGAAGCTATGCTAGGGAATTATGCGCGTACGCATTAGAGTAAACATTAACAGATGACAGGTCTCTTCATGTCCCACGAATTTTGTCATTTATAATCACTGCCAAATAATTGTTCAAAACGACACAAATCACTTTGAAAAACCTAAGTCTAGTTCTGCTAGCTTTAATGGGAACCTATCCCTCTAAGGCTAGGCCACATATAAGTCAGGTGGACCCGCCCAATTCCATATTGGTCCCATAATTTACACAGGATTCAGGAGTCTATACTGGCCGCAAGCACATCGGATTTGGAGATTTCTTCTAATCTCTAATCAGAGTTTACACACCAGTCTCCATTAGGATTTGGCCCTGCATTCAAGCATGACAATAAATTAAATAATTCATTTCACCTTTGCATAATTTCCCTAACAGTAGATTGGTAAATGATTCAACAAAACCCCAATCCTATAATTTTGATAGTTTGACAAAGGCTATTATAAACAGCACTGTTATAAATGTTTTGAAATTTTATTTATAAATTGGATTGACTTTGCCTGGTTCCTGGGTTACCAACATATGATTCTCAGATAGAAATAAAAAAGTATTGTAAAAATCTTTATTTCAACAAATTATGCCAAATCTTAATAGATATTTTGTTCCAGAGCCTGAAGGATTTTTAATAAAGTCTATAATCTTTATTAGTAGCTAAGAACTGAGATTCTGGCCTTTCCACTTCCTTTTAAAATGAGAGGTCCGCAAACCTGAAATTTTCACTTTTACTTTTCAATCTTTAACTGACATTTCATCTGGGAGGAGAAGGAGGTGGTGCAAAGACACCAGACGCCCGAAGGTACCCCAACGTGGGATCACTCTGCCAAGAGCAGCAAGCATCCTACCGGATCCAGGACTCTTGTCTCCCCTTCGCATCCGGGCTGCGAATTCGTCCCCGCAGCGCCTCCTGCCGGTCGGAAGCGCGGACGCCGGTAAGGCGGCTCCTCGTCGAGGGCGGAGGCGAGCGGTCTCCGCAGCGCCACAGCAGCGGCGAGCGGCCGTGGGACCGTGGGCCACAGAGCTGCAGCTTTAGGAAAGGGAGAGCGGGCCTCCGCTCGAGCCTGCGCCTGGAATCACCGGCTCCGCGCGGGCTGTCAAGTCTCACCAGGTCGGCACTCCCATCCTGGGTGCCCCACTCTCCGCTTCTTGCCCGCCACTGTCCGCCCGGGGCGACCCCACGCGGGAGTGCTGCCGTCGAGGCTGGTGGAAGAGCCGCGGACTCACACGAGGTTGGGTCCGGCCAAGAGGTTTGGGGCCATGGGAGAGCGGTGTTGGGGGCTTGTGAGACTTTCCTAGGAGAGGTCCTCCCACTCTCCGGTACACCCACTCTATCTTTTGCACCCCACCCCACACCTCTACCCAGTCCTCTGCCTTGTCTTTCCTCCCACCCCATTTCCCTCTTCTTGGAGCTGTTTCTCCTCCAACCTCCCACTTCCCCTTTCTGCTCCCTACCCTCTAACCTTCACTGCTTGATTGCTTTCTCCTCCTCCCCATCTCTGCATCCTCAGATTCTCCATTTGCATCTGTTTAAGTGGTCACCACCCTCAAACCTATTTATTTCTTAGTTCCTGTGAAATAAGGTATCTCAAACCTCAGGCTAATTTCATCCTCTACCTTGTTCAGTGCAGAATAGCTTCAGGTATACTAGAGGCGCTACATAAGTACCAAGTGGACACTCAAAAAAAGCTCCATACCAAGTTTCTTACATGGATCGAGAGGAAGTCCCTTCGCTAGGTTTTTAGAGAAGCCCATCCACTCGTTAGGAAGGTCAAGATAGTGTGTGGGTTGGCCTGGTAACAGCGGCAGTCAGGGGCACTAACGGACTGGTGTCATAGCAGGGTGAGCAGGCTACAGGCTGGTCACAAGCCAAGCTGGTGGAGAATTAAGCAAAAATCCAAACCTGCCTGGTGATGGAGCCCCGAACTCCAGAGCTGTGAACCCACAACTGTGCCCCTGCCTCAATTCGGACCAGTGGATCGAACCAGCCACAGTCTGAGGTCCATTGGCAACTTCTGTTTCTCTGTCAGGGACCACATCTGAGCCCTAACCACAGACGGGTCATGTTTCTCTTTCTGCTCTTGGGAGATAGTTACAGATACAGGCAATTAAGTTACACCTGCTATCATATACCCTTGCATAGACAATGCATTGGCTGAAGGCTGATTAGCTGGGAGTCTCTAAGAAGATTGCAAACACCAGAACTCGGTAGAATTTCGGGTAAAAAGACGGAATCCTTCCTCTCAGTTAAAAGGGTTTAAGCAAGCTACTAGCTTTCATCATGTATCAATTAAAGCTGTTGGATAAGCTAAAATCTTTTATTTGGAGGTCTCTTCCCGAAGCAGGAAAAGCTTACTAGCTAGAAGATTTTACTAGCTTGATTTTGTTGTCTCCCCCCACCCCCTTTCTTTTTAAGTCTTTAAAATCTCTACAGATTCAAAAAGAAATTTAAGAAATAATTAAATAAAACACTAAGAGAAGGCTGGGGAAATGGGGGGAAAGAAAGTAGAAAGCATAAAAGAGAACCCTTTAGACCCACGCACGAATGCCGTCACTCAAGTTTGTAGGAGGCAAGAAGCCTGCTCATTTGGTCAGTTCCAATCACAGTCCCTAGACTGGCACCGAGTCTCCTTTCAGGAGCTTAAGAAAAGTAGATAAGAAAGCCCAGGGAAGAGAGAAATGGTTGCCACCTTAACTCAGAACTCCACTGTTCCTTTAGCTTCATACGTGTAGACACCACTATCAAAAGTTTTAAAATGGTTGTTTCAGAATTCGCCCCTGTAACCTCTGTACTGTGTAGCACCTGCTCCGAGGTGAGCTATGGCTCACACATTACATGGGGTAGACTTTGATACTGAGTTTAAGAGCCGGTGAAAATGGATAGTGTGAAAAGTGTTTTCACACAGCAATACACAAGTGTCATGGGAACCTAGAGTTGCAACCAAGAAAAAGTTCTTCACAGGAGTGACCCTTAAGCTGAGCTCTAAAGGAAGAAATGAAAGGGGCAGTTGGAGGCAGAGGAAAATCCACCACGTGCAGAAAGGTCCAAGACTAGAAACGCTTCCTTTGGAGAAGTGCTAGCAATCCCCTGAAGCAGAAACAAAGCAGCAGGCATAGTAGGAAGTGGGTGGATAGAGGCTGGGAGGAACTGGATGGGTCTACTGGGACACATTTGAACTTATCCTGAGGAGAGCCCTTGGGAGAATTTTAAGTGAGAAACACATGACCGACCTGCTTGGCTTTATAAAAAGAACGTTTTTGACAACAATATTGAGGGCATGTAGGCAGGCTGGCTGGATTATAGGGAAAACCAGTTAGAAGGCATATTTTGCAATGGTGCCTGATAGAAGTGACAAGAGTCTGAAGTGTGGGTGGAGATAGTGGCTGTGGAAATGAAATTCAGAGATTACAAGGGAAGCAGGAGGGACTGACACCAGATAAACTAAAGAGGCTTGCTGCCTGATGTAATGAGTGCTGGGTAAGGATGAGTAGAAAAAGATTCCCAGGCCACTTACTGAGAGAGGAGCTGGGACTGGAACCAGTCCCGTGTTCTTTTGTTCGGTTTGGAACATACACTTTGGGGGTGTGTCTGTAAGACATTCAAGTAGAGAGGCCAGAGGAATGGACAGCTGTGGAGTCAATGGGGATCTGAGCTCAGTAGCATTGGAACCACCGATGTAGTCAAGAATGTTAAATAACCAGGCACAGTGGTGTGCACCTTTAATCCCATTACTTGGAAGACCGGGGCAGGCAGATTTCTGCCGGTTTAAGGGCAGCCTGGTCTACAGAGTGAGTCTCAGAAAAGTCAAGGCTATGAAGCAAGACCCTGTCTCACAAAACCAAAGGGGGGAAAAGAATGCTAGTGGGAACGTTTAAAGGGGCCAGGGAGATGGTTCAGTTCGAAAAGTGGGTGCTTTTCAAGTATGGATTCCCTGCACCCCAGGGAATGTCCAAGCATGGTCAGGTGTAGCCAGTACTGGGGGTCAGAGACAAATGGACTCCTGGAATGTGCTGGCCACCCAGACTAGCTCCATCACATGAGCTCCAGGGTTGATGAGAGACCCTGCCTCAAAGTGGGAGAGTGGCTGAGGAAGACATCTGACTTTGATCTCTCTCTCTCTCTCTCTCTCTCTCTCTCTCTCTCTCTCTCTCTCTCTCTCACACACACACACACACACACACACACACACACACACACACACACCATGCACATCAAAAAGCAAATAAATCTAATAGACAATCAAAGTCAGAAGAACCTTTGGAAGACATTAAGAAACAATGGCCATGAGGATAGAAAGAAAATATATGGACAGGCATCATCCAGGAGATACAGATTACACGCTAACAAGTGGCTTGCCCTGCCTCAGTTATGCATATGGAGGACATACAGATTACACGCTAACAAGTGGCTTGCCCTGCCCCGGTGACGGATATGGACTTTATGATCTCAAGCTGCTAAGTACATGCTCTGTAACTGGGCTACATCCCCACCTACATACACGTTGTCTAGTGAGCCCTCCATGTTCTTAGAATCTAGCAACCCTAGACGGTCACTGTCTTCAAGTAGAAAACCGTAGTTCTAAAACATTAACTCAACCAGGGTCTAAGATCAGGTGAAAGTTCCCGGTGCATATTGTATGTATACAAGTGCTTGATCCCTCTGAGCCTCGGTTTCATGTTCTGCCAAATGGGATTTGGTAGAGCCTGCTTTTGAGGCTTGTTGTATGGACTACATGACTGGTAGGTATCCTAAGTAATGACATACTTACCTACAACTACAACTTTAAATGTTTGTTTTTATTTATGCATGTATAACTGTGCTTATGAATGTATGACATGTATGTATGGCCAGAGGAGGCCAGAAGAGGGTGTCAAAGTTACAGGTGACTGTGAGCACCTGACGTGAGGCTGTAACAGAGCTCAGGTCCTTTACAAGAGCAGTGAATGCTCTTAGCGGCTGAGCCATTTCTCTAGCTTCTGTTTGACACTGACTTTTCAGAGAATAATACTAGAGAGCTTGGCCTGTGGTTTTGAGCATTCTGCTCAAGTGCTCTATCAATGTGCCTCCTTTTACTTTATGACACAGGTCTTACAAAGTTGCCAGGCTGGCCTTTAACTTGTAGTTCTCCTGCCTTAGCTTCCTAAGTAGCTGGAATTTGAGACTTGCTGCTGGGCCCAGTAACTATAGTTTTAAAACAAATGTAATTGTGTTTCTATAAAGTATTCCACTGTCTGTGTCTATTTTATATATATATATATATATATGTGTGTGTGTGTGTGTGTGTGTGTGTATACGTATGTATGTGTGTGTGTGTGTGTATACGTATGTATGTGTGTGTGTGTGTGTGTGTTACAATAAAATCCAGGTTGTTGCTGTGATAATGATGATGATGATGATGTTGATGATGATGATAAAAATGCTGTTTTTTATCCCGCACTAGATCCAGCACTGTAGTGCCCCAAGATATCTAGTAGATATCTTTATCTCAGTCAGCAACATGTCTCACCCGCTTTGCCCTATCCCACATCACACTGGCTGGCAATGTCTACTCTCTGAGCCTGGCAACAATCTCTCTACCCATCTAGTTCCCAAGGCAGGTGTCCACCATGACAGACATACACATCCTAATTCCATGGCAGCCCAGTGTCTCCAGCCACCACATACTCTCTTAAACTCAAATCACCACATGAAAGAACACACAACACAATAACCTCTGATCCAATTGATAACATACAATTTGCTCGTCTAGACATACAAAACCCTGTACAATCCATCCCTTAAGAATATTCATAACAACCTGTAAATGTGCAGAGAGGAATCTTAACCTCTGCCTCCATGTTCTCTCGGCTGCTCTCCCTTCCTCTTGTTCCAGTCTCTTCACCTCTCTAAAACTTTTCTCCTGCCCATCCTTCCTTCTCCTCCAGTGACAGGCCTTGTTCTATCTTGTACCTGCCTTCACCTGTATAACGACATCATCCTACACCAGGCATGGTGGCACAGGCCTTTAATCCCAGCACTTGAGAGGCAGAAGCAAGCAGATCTCTGAGTACAAGGCTAACTTGGTCTACAAAGCTAGTTCCAGGATAGCCAGGGCTACACAGAGAAACCGATCTGAGAAACAAAGCTACAACAGTGAAGCAAATGAATATACAGGCATCATCCGACATCTTACTCATTATCCTGCCAAACGTGCTCTTGTAATCTATATATTTTGAAGAAAAAAAAGCCAGAAAGTTATTATTGCTGTCCTTAAGATACACATTAGGTTTTTTTGGTTTTTGTTTTTTATTAAGAAAACAGATTATCAAGCACACTGCACAGGGGAGTGGGCTAGGCAGTAAGTAGACTACTGCTTGCTACGTTAGAGCTTTCAATTCATTCATTTTATGTATTTGCTACTTTGTGTTCTCTGACCTATATCCCCCTACATTCCTGGTAAAGATGTCTCAACCTTTCATAACCCCTAGATTTCTACTCTAAAGTCACTGAGAAAGGTGGGTTTGGGCAAAGCCAAAAACTGACAAGAGTCTAAGTACAGTAAGAAAACATAATTAAAGGAACCTCCCAGACTGAAGGTAAGAGAAAGACCTTGGAGAAAGGATCAGAACCCCCCCCACACACACATACACATACACACAGTATTTGTATTATCAAAATCAAAAGACCTAAGGAGACATAGGAATAAATAAATGATTGGTAGTGTTCAGTGATGTGCTATTAATCCTCTAATATGATTAGGGATTTCAAAATATGGGGACTTTTGATCATGGCAGTTCTTTAAAGTCTTTCTTCATTCTTGTTTCAAGGAATAGAAACATCATATTCTACCCCAGGGCTTCAGGCCATTCACTTATATGAGGAAGAATCTAGGCAGTTTGGGGAAGGGTTTTGTTTTTTGTTTTGTTTTGATTTTTTTTAAGACAAGTTCTTATTGTATAGCCTGTGGCCCCATTGTGAACTCATGTGTACAACCCAGGCTGCCATCAAACTCATATTCCTTCTGTTTTAGCGTCCTGAGTGTGGGGGTAACAGACCTCATCACATTCAGCTTCCCTGTGCAGCATTTCAGGGTATCAGACTTCATTTAGCAAGAGACCTCCAAGATGTGGCCTGTTTTGATGGTTCTAAAAGCCATCTCTATTAATCATTGTTATGGTGATAGCTCCCCATAAAACAAGACAAATGTGAAATGTCATTAGAATTTGTGTCACTGACTCTAAAATAAATAAAGACAGAAGCAAACAGGCAAACAGACAAAACAAAAACGTGTTCATGGGAAATTAGCCTCTTTGGGTTTTGCACATGTCAGGATGGCAATAGGTCTTTCCAATGGAGCCGTATTATGGTCAGAGCAGTGTGGGTAATTCTGGGTTACACTTTACTATTTACATGTTTTTATTAATTAGACTTTGCAGAGACATTAGTTGTCAATGTATATGGACGGTATGGTTCGTGCTTCGTTGCCGTCACCGATTGATCATCACCAAAGTAGAATGGCCCCTCTAGAGAGATGCATTTAAAGCTCTTAGTCCTCCCCTCCAAGCCTGTGAGTGCTCCTTCACCCTGCCCTTCTGCCCTCACCAACAGAGGAAACTTCTAGACACTTCTTTGGAAGCCCACAAATACCTGCACCATAATGTATCCCTGGGTTCCTTTTTCCTTATTTGTCTCTCAGATATGTTTGGACAATGCCTAATACACAGAGATGCTAAAATATTTATTATTGAGTGAGTATAGAAAAAAAAACATAATTTCAATCAGAAGAACACATCCTGGTTACAGACAGACCCTAGGGTTCCTGATAGGACCATAGGGTGTCGACAGACAAAAGGTCTATCCCCTCCTGCTGACACACCCACTAGGCAAACACCTATGCCATGTTGTTTCATCCAGGCATCCTTGATCATTGCCACGAGCTCCTGCGAGTGGAACCATAACTGAATAATTCCATCCAATTGTTTCCATAAGGCTCAAGAGAGAAAACATGACGAGGGGAAAAGGAATCCTTAATTACGTCTTAAAATATGATCAAAAGCAACGTTTAAGAAAAGTGCTTCCAGGGGAGAGCTAAGGATGGTACTCAGGTTGTAATAATCCATTCCCCAGAGCTCAGAGCATGCGATCAAAGCTGATACACATTATCTCAGGCTTGGTACCAGGGTGGCTCTTTTTCCTACATTTTTAGAAGTTATTATTCGGGTGACTAAGAGGATGAGGACATACCACTCAAAGGCCAGCCAGGTGTGGGTGCTCAGAACCCTGCTTTGGGAGTTCTCACCGGATGTGCTTTCCTCCTTTTCTCTTTTCTTCCCTCTTTTGTTGCTTAATGAAGCTGAGGCTTTGCCTGTTGACATACTATCATGTGCGTTAGACCCTTCTGAGTCAGGGTGGGAGCACAAGTCAGAACTCGCTAGGTGAGGACAATGGAGTCTCCTTATTAGAGGTGGAAGAAGCTGCTATCAGCTTGCTTATTAGGCAAATCAGAGTGACACAAGCCTCCTTGACAGCCTGAGTGTCCAACACTTGATCGTTTCGTCAATTGAGGTCAAGGACTTAAGAGCTTCATACCCAGTAAGGCTCTCAGCTCAAGCCGGTTAATTAATCCTTCTTCCAACCACACCACCAAAGGAGGAAATGAAAGCATGAGCTTCTAATTCCTTCTCTCTCCTCCCATTAGGTGTGCTAATGTTGACTTATTGCTTATTGTTGGCAGATCTCCCAGGAAGACTGAAAACTTGCTAAATTCACTGGCATATTTGGATTAAAAAAAAAAAGATGAAAACGTCCAAGTCTAGACTCCGACAGTGGAGAAGCAATGCCATTTGCTGAGGCTTGGTGACATCATGAGTTGATTGCTCATTTTATGACAGTCAACCCAAATGTCTCACATGTTTTTATAAGATGGATTCTCTCCTACTTCTCCTGAGTTGTCTTAGTGAAATGGACTGGAATGAAGTGGAATGGACCTATCACTGGGAGGTGCTGTGAGGTAGCATTTGACCAAATGATGCTGCACTTTCTAACATTCGGAGTTCCACAAACTAGACAGAGTTCCTTCTGGAACTAATACTATGCAATAAATGGAGAAAGACATTTCCCGAGCTCCTCCCAGGTGAAAACTATTCTATTTTTTCTTGAAACACAATAAAGACCCCAACATAGAAAACATACTGAGGGGCTCCCCAGCTCCATCCCTTACCTTCCTTGGTAAGTCTTGTTTTCTTATGCATTGTTTCTAAAGACCTGACACAGAGGTGAGATTGGAAAGCAGAAAACAAAACAAACAGTAAAAACAATTACCCTCCTTAGAAATAAATCATTGCTGTGTTTGTGTGTGCATGTTGCTATGTCACCAAGATTGATCTTGAGTGGAGATTACAGGCAGATCATCAGGCCTGGCTGATGAGGCATCTCAGACTACCTATCCACTATTGCAAAAGCGTTTTAGAAGAAACTTTAAAAACGTTTCTCTACTTCCCAAAGTAAGACTTGTACGGGAATACATTATTTACTCCTTGGTCACCATAACTGTGAGATCCTCAAAAAGAAAGGTGATTGGGAATTATTGTGTTACCCCAAAAACCCGAATTTCAACGGTTTTTTGATAGTGGTTCTCAAAGGACTGAAAATCGAACATTTAACCTGATACTTTCCAGCTCTGTCACTTGGTTATTTCTAATATCAAAAAATAAAAATTTTCAGAGGTGGTGGTGGCACATGCCTTTAACCCCAGCACTCAGGAGGCAGAGGCAGGTGGATCACTATGACTTTGAGGCTAGCCTGATCTACAGAGACAGCCAAGGGCACATAGAAACCCTGTCTTAAAACAAACAAACAAACAAGCAAACAAACAAACAGAAAAGGATAAAAATTTCAAGCCTTAAGTTGGCTACTTAGTTTAGCCATAGACATTGTTTGGCTGTTCAGTCCATGCCTTGAGTATGTTTGGGGACATGATGACTTCAGTTCTAATTATGTTTGTAAGCATTTCCTGGGCACCTATGTGCCAGTCACTATGCTAAGGTCTTGTATATAACTTGCATTTGCTTAGTTCTAGAATAGTGAGTTAGCAGAGAGGACTTAGTTAATTTACAAGAAGGCTTCAGAGAATCAGGAAAGCAAGACAGAACATGGGCTAGAAATAATCAGTGTCTAGGCACAATATTTTACATAAATTCACTGACTTTATTCTTTCTCGGTTTCACTGTCGATTGAGTTGTTGTAATGGCTTTATTGAGAAAAAAATTATGCCATAACCTGTAACCTTACTTAAATAGAAACTGGAATTAAAGAAATAAAACAAATTAGCAGCTCTTCAGCAATCCGTGCTGAATATTGAAATTATTATTAATATTGAAATTAACAATATTAATGTGTGTTGGGAAGAAGAAAATATTTTGAAGCAAAGTCAGAGAGAAAGGCAAAGCATCAGGAGAGAATAAAGACACTTGGGAAACATCATAAATAAGAGTTACTGATGTGCAATAAATACATGTCAGAGACCCGAGAATGTGAATGAAGTTTGGTTTGGTGGATATCAAGAGAGTGAAATCAGGGCTTTTGAGAAAGGATAGGAAAGATGAAAAGACCAGCCAAGTTCATCTGGAGACAAGCCAGGCTTGCATGCAGTAAGCTGAGAACTGACTGAAAGCATGTGAAATTCAAGAAGGTGGCCAGGGAAGGCCTGCTGCCCAGCGAGCAAAGATAAAACAAGGTTGGCTGGTGCTCGCTCAAAGGGGCGCATACCTACCTATGCATTGTTCTTTGTGAAAAGACAAGTGGCCAGTAGCCTACTAACCAAAGATTCACGCCGTGTTTCTCATCTGTGCACCCATGATTCACCAGGAAAACCACATTGGAAAAGAAAATGTTGCTAGCTCAACATACACTACGGCATCCATTTTTAAAACTAAATGTAATTGTGGGATCCTGTCAAAACATGTTTTTGAAAATCACATACAGAAAATGAGTATTCTATTTGAATTTAAAATATGACTTTTAAAATTTTACCAAATGTCCAAAGTTTTATTTTCTTTTTAAAGTGTTTTTAATTGAAATAGAATTATACCAGTTCCCTCCGTCCTCCCTCCCTCCAGTCTTCCCTCCCTCCCAAGTCCTCCACTCTCAAGTTGAGAGGCACTTTTCCTTTGATTTTACACAAACACATGTGTGTGTGTGCATATATTAGTGGCCATTATATATGTTGCAGGACCTAAAAATACACCGTGACTTTTCACATCTGAATTTTCTGTCATTGGTTGTTCTGTGGCAAACAGAGCTGTTGTTTCACCCAGAAAGTCACAATGAAAGTTAATTCATGCCACTGTAGTGTAATTAGAACGTAATTGATTGGTTTAAAACAAACAAGCAAACAAAAAAACCAACCAACCAAACCCCTCTTATAACCACAGAGTGTAACAGAGGAAACCTTTAAATGGCTCTGTCCACTACGTGCTGCTTTGATCTGCATTTCCACTTCTCTCCCAAACTGCTCCTTCCAGAGCAAAGGACCAGACAGGTTATTTTTGTTAAATCAGGCTAGAGCAGAGTCTGTGCCCAGGTAAACTCGATCTCATAACTGAGATTGCATGAATTACCAACATATTTTTAAATAATTATATTTTGGTAGAACTTAAAATTTTATATGTATTGTGCACTCTTAATAAAAGGAGTATTAAAAACTTCTGAAAATTTAAAAATATATAATAAAAATAAACCAACATTTCTTAACATTTTTGGAGGTTGGCTATTTAAAATACTTTTATTATATCTATTTACTTATTGTGTATGTGTGTGTGTGTTCATGTGTGTGCAGGTATATACATGTGTCATGGCAAGTGTAGAGGTCAGAGGCCATCCTCAGGAGTTGTTGTCCACCACACAGACTCCAGGGATGGAACTCAGGTCATCAGGCTGAGCGGCAAGAGCCTTTACCCATGGAGCAGTCAAGAGAGGCCCTTCACCTTTTCTGAATCACAGCCAACCCTAAAAATCTGATGAAAGTTATTGATCCCTCTCTCCAGAAAAACAAAAAATGAAAAACAAAAGAAACCAAATCTCATACATGTTTTGTTTATATGTGCATGACATTTTGCTTGAAGTTTCAGTTTATGGGCTCTCTGAAGTCACTCCATGGATCCACCAAGTTCCACGATCTCTGGTCCATGAACATCTGCAAATAAATCCACATTTGTTTTGGCAAGAAGAAAGATTTACCAGTAGGATGTGTGGCTGCTGAGGTCTCCATTCTCAAAGCATATATCTAAAGGAATAATTGTTTTACTCTCTCTCTCTCTCTCTCTCTCTCTCTCTCTCTCTCTCTCTCTTTCTCTGTCTCTGTCTCTCTATCTCAAAGAAAGAAAAGAAGAAAGAAAGAATGAAAGAGAAGAGAAGAGAAAAAAAGAAAAACCCAACAACCAAAACTTTGGCCCATTTATCTCTCCTGTTTAGCCTTAAAATGAAGACCAATTTCCTTTGGGTCAAACCCCAAACTCTTAGTGTCTTGACTTTCTAAATGCTTGACAACTATAGACACTTTAATGAAATCCAAATGGGTGAAATTCAACACTTCATCTTGATGCTCCTTACAGATGTTCTTAATAAGGATGCTGGAGAAGCCTTAGAAGGCAAGCTTCACACATCAGCCAAAGAAAGAGAATTCACTGGAAAATGAAGATAAGGAGTAATTCTGGCGTACTCCTGTACCAGTCAATATTGAACATGTTCAACCTCAACTTATAATCAGGTTTGTGAGGAAGCATGTGGAGTATAGAGGAGAGCTCTGCAGATGGACTCCAGAGTAGTGGTGGTATTAGGCATCCTGAAGTTACATATTTAAATTCTCCTTGGAATACGTTTTCCCATAAGAGCTTCATTACAGGTGAGCAAGATGGCTCCGCAGGTAAAGGAGCTTGCCAGCAAAGCTTGATGGCCTGAGTTCAATCCCCAAGGCCCACCGGGCAGAAGAATAAACATGGTTCCTGCGAGTTGTCCTCTGGTCTATTATACACAGACAATAAGGGTCATTTTGTTTTTAAGATTTTTATTTCACCAAGTGGTGGTGGTGGTGCAGGTCTTTAATTCCAACACTCAGGAAGCTGAGGCAGGTGAATCTCTATGAGTTCAAGGCCAGCTTGGTCTACAGAGCGAGTTCTATGGCAGAGAGACCCTTTTTAGACAGAAGTGAAGACAGACAATCAGTGGAAACTTTGTGAATGCTAGAGTTTGGTGAGGAGGTAATGTCACAACACCATCAGAGTGGATTAGCTTGCCATAGGCACTTTCTTTCTTTTCCTGATTAGCCACCGGCAGCCTGTCTGCAAATCTCTGACTGGAGCAGTCCCAGTTTGGGAAATGATTACCCTGAACATTCTTTGAGCCCATCTGGAGGGGAAAATTTACACACTTGGATAAACAAAGGCTTGTAGTAAGCTTTTTAACCAATGAATCTTCAACTTTAAAAAATGAAAAGAATCAGTCAACTTACCTGGCAAGATGTTAGTGTCAAGATGCCTCTCCTTATAGTGCCAAGAGTCCTGGCTTCACAGGGTGTGTGAACTTAGAGGCACATTAGCCTGGAAAAAGAAGTCCAGAGGGAGTCTGTATTAAAGTAATCAGAGTTCTGAATTCTGATCTAGAACCTGTCAGTCTGATCACCTACAGAGGCTTAGGCAAGTCCCTCAGCCCCACTGCTCCTCCCCTGGTCACCTTTTTATTCACCCAGGAAATAAGAATGAAGGTGACTATTAACAAGAAGATTATATAAATTGAATGTCATGTTCAAAATACCACGTTACTTATAGCTATTTAATTAGCTTTTAGCAAACTAGTGTATGCTGTTACAATAATATTTATTGAGAGAGTGTCTGGGACAGGAGAGTAGAAGTATGTGAGGAGGGTGGAAAGGGAAGGTTCTAGAAATGGTTTGCATCTTGGAAAAATCACTTAACTTTTCTACTCCTCTGCTGTGTCACTGTTAGATAAAATGAAATTCTCTATGGAGTTCTATTTAATTTTTCTCCTCCTCCCCCTGCCCACCTCCTCCTCTATGTAGTCTCTTTCTAGTAGAATATTAGTTCCTAGTACACATTGTCTCTAACTTCACTCACATCACTGAATAATTTCTTATTACATATCCAATAAAAGACATTTGCCCAAGCCTTTTCAGTTCTGATGTTTGGTTCTTCTTTGGAAAGTGAGTTTGGGACCCAAGTAATATGCTTGCTATGCAGGCCTGAGTACTTGAGGTTAGATCCCCAGAACTCACCAAAACAACATGGCAGCATCGGTCTGTTATCCCAGTTCTGGGGAAGTAGAGACAGGAACATCTCAAGGGCTTGCTGGCCAGCTAAGTATGGCAGAGTCAGTGAGCTTCAGGTTTAGTAAGAAACCCATTCTCAAAAAAACAAGGTGGGCGATGTTGAAGAAAACATGTGAAATCAACATCTTGCCTTCAGAAATGAGCACACACACACACACACACACACACACACACACACACACACACACACCACGTTTAGGTAGAGGGAATAGTTCAATGGTAGAGTGCTAGTCTAGGCTGTGGGAGGCCCTGGATTTGATCCTGGGAGACAGAGAGACAAAGACACAGAGATAAAGAGACATACACACACAGAGAGAGATATTATGAAATCTACTACATATGAGAATCTACACAGTCAAATATAATACAATATTGCCATTGTTCGTTTTTTCATCCTAATTTCTGGATTTGCCTCAGATGTTTTTTTTAAAGAAAAATCACCATAAATATTAAGTCCCCAGTCAATACTTGCTAATTCCTTTTTTCTCCTTAATTACAACCATTGCCTAGCTTCATTATTTCCAAGAACACTTGATATATTCAATATATATATATATGTATAAATTATTCATCCTCATATTACAGATGATGTGTGCTAGTGTTTAACACACAGTGTTGATCTGGCCATTTTAACTATTATCTGTTATTCTCTTGTGTGAATATGATTTTTATCCATTCTGGATATTTATGTTCTTTTCAGTTTTCAATATGTGAGGGCTGAGGATATTGATCAATGGTAGAGTGTTGGTCTCAGCAGAATCCCCACAGCACACACCAAACAAACAAGCAAGCAAACAAACAAGAAACAAACACGTCTTTATGCATCTGAGCATGCATCAGAAAGTATTCTTATCCTCATCTCTCTCTGCCTGACTTTCTCTGACGGACCCACTGGGTTGAAGGGATATATTTTAATTTCACTAGTCTAGGTCTCAGGCTTTGATGACTGGTTTGTATCACTTTTGAAATGGGTGGTCAGATTATTTGTAATTTTTTTTGGCCTACCAGGAAACAAAGAGTTAATCAGTCTTAATAAGATCATCACCTTTACCTCCCTTATCTTTCTTCTCCTCCTCCTCCTCTTCCTCCTCCTCCTCCTCCTTCTCTCTGTCTCTGTCTCTGTCTCTCTCTGTCTCTCTGTCTCTGTCTCTGTCTCTGTCTCTGTCTCTCTCTCTCTCTCTCTCTCTCTCTCTCTCTCTCTCTCTCTCTCAGTAGAGGCAGCAAGACCCCTTTGGAAGTAAAGGCAATTTTTGTAGTGTGAGGAGCTGGATGGCTCTAGATCAGAACCACACAGAACAATAACCATGTCCTGTCACCACATTGAAATATTTACAACACGACGCTGTCAGTATCTGATGTCGCAAAGCCAGCGCCACGTGGTAAACGCGGCAGAGGCCTGCCAGCAAGCTCCCGAGAGAGTTAGAGTCTTCCTGACTAAACTCTGTTAAGACAAAGAAACTGATTATTTTAGACCAAGATCATGGGAAGTGATCAGTTCTGATCTATAATAACAACTAAACGTCTTTCATCCCGTCCTTATGTAGGTAAGACGTCCTTCCATTTAACTGGTGTTTCAAATGTTACAACTTGTGCAACTCATAGAGCCGTTCAGGTGATCCCCTGGGAAGATAGATCATGCCAAAACTTTCCCAGTCTGGGTCTCTACAATTAAATCGTTACTGTTTCCCTACCCAATAAAAATTAAACAAGATAAAGAAGAGAAAAGCCGTGGCTTCATCTATCTGCTTAGTTTAGTTTTTTCTCCTGCACTGATTTTCTTCTTTGGATAAAGGATACAGGGCACTGGGAAGTCTATGTTGGGGGAGAGGCAGGAGTTATTACATTCTATCTGGCCAATGATCCATAGATAATGGGTCACCAGGGGATTTAAGAACTGTATCCTTCAGTTCTTGCCAGGGAGGTAGGACACTGTGCGCTGAGGCGAACCATAATGTGACAGCCTTGAAGAAGCCTCAGAAGCCTTCAGGCACTCACTCAGGCACCATCATGAGAAGCAGTCAGTCAAAGATGGCGTTCTGTAAATAATTTCTGCAACAGAATTATTTTTCCTATATTTTTTGTTCCAAATTCTTAAGATGCATTCTTTAGATCTAAGAGTGTTTTGTTTTGTTTTCTCCTGCTAATGAGACAAGATCGATGTATTCTGACCTTAAAAAATGTTTCTGTGAAGGAAATGGAAGCAAATTACAAAACAGTATAACGTGTGTGTGTGTGTGTGTGTGTGTGTGTGTGTGTGTGTGTATGCACAAGCACACATAATCTTCTTATCCATAGCAATATGTGTGAAGACAAGACACGTTAAACTCTCACAGGATTTGTGTCTTGGGAAGAGAAATGAGATGACTCTTTAGCAGGGCAGAGGTAACAATGAATTTTAAAACTTCCTTAAGATATTTCTATACTACGTGAGGGTTTTTTTTTTTTTTTAACAATAAATGTGATCGCTTTTATCACCTAAAAACAAATGCACTTACTTTTCAGCCTGGGAGCATTACTTTTAATCAATAGTCTTCTGTGGCTTCTCTAAAACTTAACCTTTCTATGAAAACAAGAAAACAGTTTGAGGTACAGATCACACTTGTTTTTACTGAACTACAAGATTGGTGGCGTGGACCTGCTGTGGTTTCTTACTTTCTATTTCTTGTGACATCAACAGTACTTGTCTGAAGTCGCACTTATGTATTTCTTAATGAGAAGCATAAACCTTCTGAGCTTCTATGAGTTGCATAATATGAATTCTTATTTTACAGACACTATGTTAAACATCTTGTCTAGTAGCAACCCTTCAGCTGTATCTCAAAATGCCTCCTGCTATGATGTTTAGTGTGCTGTCGACATTTTTAAAAATCTAAAAAGCAACTTAAACTAGTTCTCACTTTAAAACGATCACACACACATCAGTATATAAACTATTTCTGAAGCCAATGAATATTCTTCATACAGAAGGGAAAATAAAAAAGTGCTAATATCGATATTTCAACCAATGCATTGAAAACAAAATTACTTGTACTCTGTGATTTCTGCTCTGCTCTTCCCTTTACTCAAGCACTGCGTTCGGCTCCTTTTCGTGTGCGTAGCTTAAGAGGATAAAGAATGAAGAAACGAGAAATCAAAGCCAAAAAGTCTAGTGATAGGAAAAGAAGAAATGAAAATTTGGGGCAGCAACAATAAACGAGTGGCAGGGAGAGACTGGGAGAGTGGTGAGAATCAGGGCAGAGAGAAACTGGACAACTTCAAGGCCAGCGAGTAAGGAAAGAAAGGAGGCCGAGGTTTGTTTTGTGTTTATTACCATAAGCACATAGTAAATGGCTGGCGGATAAGATAAAGGGAGCAGTGGTGTCAAAGGCTAACTCAGAAGTTCCCCGGCTCTAATACACATAAGAACTACCTGAAGTGTTTGTTTAAAATAGAGACCTTAGTCTTTATCACCAGAAATTCCAACTCCCCCGAGGGGTTAGGGAGGGCTCAGAAAAAGAGGCCCTTGGATACTTGAATGTTGACACCTTGGATAATGCTGGGCTGCAAAGATCGAAGCTCTTACAAAGGAGAAAACAGGACCCAGGATAAAGAAATCTGCAGGCTCGGAAAAGGAATTCTGGGTGAACGGTAAGGAAGAAAGGAAACCAGAAAGTGAGTGTGTAATGAGCTGCAGAGAGTGGGTTGGGAGGCTGGAGAGGTTGTTAAAAACAGTAGTCACAGAGTCAGAGGCAAGAAATCGGGAGGAAAAAAATATATATATATATTCAGCACAGCAAGGCTTTCTTTTGGATTTTTAAAATACTGTGTAGTACATTTTTCTTTAAAAAACAAAACCGTAATTTTTGAGAGAAAGTTTAAAAAGGGAAAGGAGAATATAACCTGAGGTCATTACTTAGGGACTCACTGCTGTTAACAGTTTTGCTGTTTCCTGTAAATCTATGTTACTGCTAAGCTTTTGGAAGTTTGCTTTCGTTTAATGCTGTTGAATAAAAAGGAAGATGTGATAAATGCCCGGAATCTGACTTCAACATCTCCAACCACAAGATTATTAATGGACACTGTAGCTATGGTTGCTGGAGGTGGTGGCAGCGTGTGTATGTGTGTGTGTGTGATAGGCATGTACAGGCAACTGTGGAGGTCAGAGGTCAATGTCAGAAATTGTCCCTTAGGAGCTGTCTACCTTGTATTTTGAGACTTGTCTCTGCCTCTCCAGCACTGGGATTTTAAGTGGGTTCCATCGCTGGCATTTTTTTAAGTGCATGCTGTGACTTGAGCTCATACTTGCAGACAAGCAGTTTACTGACTGAGGACTCGCCATTGCTCTTTATTTCCAACATCTGCTTTTTATTCACAATGCCCTGCTTCCCCATCTTTTCCTCCTCCTCCTCCTCCTCCTCCTCGTCCCCTTCCTTCTCTTTCTTCTTCTTATATATAGTCCTGGGTTTCAGGGAAGACCAACTAACATGATTTCTAGGTAGTCAGTCCTACTATAATTTTGTTCTCCTTATTAGTGATTGGCTGGGGGTAAATGGCTTATTTTTCAGACAAGAAGAGACAAAGGCAGATCTGCAGGTGGATTGTATAAGACACTCCCAGTTCTTATGAACACCCATATAGAAGGGGAAAGGGAGGGGTTAGGGGGCTGATGGACAGGAAACCAGGAAAGGGAATAACATTTGAAATGTAAATAAGAAATACCCAAGTTAATAAAGATTAATAAAGAAAGGAAAAGAAAAGAGCAGCACAAGGAAGAGATCACCTCTTTTTCTGCCTCTGGAATTTGATGAGGACACAACTGGAATGGTTTGGTGCTTTGGAGCTGCTGCAGCCATCTTGTGGTCATGAAGGGAGACCCAGTCTACCTAGAAAAGATGGAGGGACAGAAAAATGGGTATAACTGGGGCCAAGATGATCTTGTCGCGTCAGTAAATTACAAATCACTAGACCCCATCTTAAAACATCTGATGAAATAGAAGAAGAGTCTTCTGTTGTTGAAACCCCTATGTCAGATTTTTTCTGTTCCTTTCATTAAAATATCATCATAACAGACATGGTATAATTTACTTAATTTTTGCGTGTGTGTGGGCTTTTAAGGTTACTTACAATGTTTTTTGTTTTAACTATCAATTTTCATTTGGGGTCATTTCAAGAAAGAAAAGTCACATAGCTTAGATAATAAGGTAATTTGTGTAGGGGTGCAGGCAATAAGTAATAAAAAAAAGAAAAAAGACAAGAATGAACTTGAATTATCTCAGGTCATCAGAGCTGACTCATTCTGCATCTCCACCCCCCTTTATTGCTCATTGCTGTCATCAGTAGTAGCTATCAATGTCAAGTGACATGTTAGAAGGGAAAAATTGAGAAATACAGTCTCAACATAGCACTGGAAAATGTAAATACAAGTAATCCTGCACAACACACAAGTGTTTGCAATGTATTACATGGTTTCGTGTTCTGTTCTCTTTCCTTATTACAATAATATTAAAATTATATGGTGATAAGAAGAGCAGCTCATATCCCTACTCATTTCAAGATATCCTGCGATTGCTACAGTGTTACATCCAGCTGTGTTGTCACCTGTGCTGACAGTCATCCGTTTCCCAAGCACCTCCCAGAGTTGAGACAGAGGCGTCCAAGTAAACATTTAAGAAGAAGCTTAAATGTTTGTACTGAAATCTAAAATACGAACTGGAGAAATCCCCAGTGTTGTTGTTGGTTTTTTTTTTTTAAACAATTTTATCAGTGAGGTAGTTTGACCTATTTATAATTTTAGACTCTGAGTTTGCTGACCTTTAAAATACGTAGTTTCAGAGTTATATTTTGTGACATTTTTCTCTTATAGCAAAATAATAATAATAATGATAATGATAATAATAATAATTACTACAGTCATAAAGTGCTTATGCTACAACACCTGCATTTCAGGCTAAGTGTGGGCAGGAGCACCTAAGACTCACTCAGAAGTCCACACAGGCAATGGGTTACAATGTAATTAGTGTTCAGAAACCTTTCTTCATCTCTCACAGCGGAAGAGAAGATGCTACAGTCTCAGCTCAGTCCTCATTTGTAACCGCTGGTCATTGATTTTTTTTTTTTTCTACACTGAGGTTATGACTGGTGATCTTTCCTCCTTTGAGGCTTTAGCCCAGGCAATTGATTCATGAGTTGACTATGATAGAGGGTGTAAGGAAACACAGACTAATCTAAAACACAAATAATGACTCTTCCCTGAACTCAAAAAAATAAAAAAATAAAAAATAAAAAAATCCATCGCTCTATTTCCCAAGACACAAGATGTGCCTTGTACTTACAGCGTCTTATGAGAGTGTCTCACACAAGACACATCTCCTGCAGACTTGAGCATAGAGGAGAAAAACAACTCCGAGTTTGGAGAGGAAGCAAGTATTCAGAATTTCACCTGGAATCACGAAGAATGTTTTGAGTCAATGGCCACTGGATTTAAGAGCTATTAAATTAAGCTCTATCACATAGATTTTTAAACTAGTTAGGTAGTAGGATTCCTAAAATGTGCTCCTAGATTCATCAAGACAAAAAAAAAATTACAGATAATGAAACCCAGTGAGAAGGGCAGTGTGGTGGCTTGTGCCTGTTTCCCCAGCACACAGAAGGGAGAACTAGAAGGATCAAAGCCAGGCTGTTGTTGGCCAGCTTGAGCTGCAGGGAAGACCTTGTCTCTAAATAAAACAATAGCAAAAATGAAACCAAAAAAGCAGTGGCAACTGCCATAAGAGTTGGCAGCTGAAAAGCACGCAGCAAACATTTGCTAAATTAAGGAATAAGGAAATAAAGTGTATGCAAACTGACCTTGACTTCTGAACGGTGTGGATGGGAAGAGGAACTGCCTTCTTGGCTTTCTCTTCTGGGCTTCCGGATTCACTTACTAGTCTTACTTTATTAACTAGAATAAGTGGACACAAACAGTAACCTATATCAATCTACATATCTGCGGTGGGCACCTCCGGGACATGCTTGCAGCTTGGTTCTGGGCAAGGGTCATTCTTTTCTAATTCAGCTGATGTCTGTACAGTGGAACTGTGACACTTGTAGTATGTAAGGGTGGGTGGGGCTGTGAGTCTGACTACATGGAAAAAGCCTGAAAGATGGGGGGTTCTCTAGGGACAGTCAGTGTTAACCCTGCCCTAAAGTACTCACATCTTCCATGTCAAGGCAGGCAGAATCTTGAGAGAGCAGGGGTAGGAAAGGTCACAGAGTTAATTCTGTACAAACAGAAGAAAACAAACAGCACACACACACACACACACACACACACACACACACACACACACACACGGAGAGGGGGCGGGGTGAGAGGGGGACAGAGACAGAGACAGAGAGAAGACACTTTATTCCTGACCCTTTCTAGTGAAGTCTTGCTCAGGATGCATTTGTGTTGTGTTAGACAAATAGACAGGTGAGGAAACATTTTGCTGTAGAGAACTGAACCCCTGTGAGAAACAAGGATGACTTTCATCCAGCTCCCTTAAGGGGTGAATCTGAAATGCTTTGAAACCTCCTGGGAAATGATATCCAACAAGCGCTAGTGAGAAATTTCATATCTTATCTTCAAACCCTCATCTATTATTCTAGATATCTTAACGCATCAAACAAAGATAGGGCATGTTGCTTGCTATTCCCCGAAGGTTAAACAAGCCATCCTTGCACAAACAATATACCTTTTAAAAGAAATCTGAGAATGTCTAATTCAGCCTGTTACTCAGTATTAAACTATGTATGAGCACCTACTGGGCCACTGGGCCACAGGTTCCACAGATGTTCTCTAAGTTGGGTCATTTCCCTGCCGGTGGCAGCATACTGTTGCTTACCTCCACAGCAGTCTCCCACCAAACTCTACTGATTCAGGACTGTCACTGTCCCTGTATCCTGTGCTCCAGACCAAACACTGCCTGCTTTGCATGAAAGCATGTATCCACTGCAAGCTCTTTACCCAGAGCAGCCTACACTTGACATTTTCCCAAGACTCAGCCGGTGACCTCACTCCTTTTGCTTTGTGGAGAAATCCTAACCTTCTGACAGAAGTGATCTCCACCCTTGGAGAGAAATATTGTGTGCGAACACAACTGAGCAGTCTCTCCATCCTCGTCTTCCCCATCCTCAGCTCTTCCTGTTCTGCGGGACAGTTTTATGCTCATTCCCTGAAGTCAGGATAAAGTCTGTGTTTATAGTGAGGAATCACAGTGTTCAAAGTCTAATATAGGAAAGGTTGCCCACCATAAACTTCAACAACAGGTCAAGGACTTCTTCCAGAACATGAAGCTCCCTTCTCTCCCCTAGTTGTGTTTCTTGGCATCAGGGCCTTTCAAGGGTGTAACAGTGTGCTATCAACAATGGTTTCTATAGGATACTTACCTGGAGGAATAAACTTAATAAACTCAAGAGACTAGAATAAACAAGAGGGATAAGACCCCAAGGCTGTTCAACTTTATGTATTTGAAAAAAAGAAAAGAGCACGATCCCATTCCAAAATGCACTGTACAAAAAAAGGAGGGGGTGTTTACATTTTTATTTAGAGAACTGGAAGTCCTGTTTTTAAAACCTAGGGATAAAGAACATCCTTTCCATTGAATCTTCAGGGGCTGTCCACTCCTCCAGAACCCAAGCGGATTGGCTAGCAAGATGAATCTCAAGAAGCACTGAATCAAGAGAAGTTTTATTTTGAAAATACAGTCTTTAAAGATAAATTTGGTTTCTGTTTTCCATGTCTAGGTGCATCCAACACGATACAAAAATAGATAGAACGACAGGACGAAGACCCACGACATTATGTACAGAGCTCTAAAATGAGCTGTGAATATCTACGAGGATCTATCTAGCGCATGCTGGTTTGGAAGGGGGTAGTGTGTAGCTTTCTAGAGAGTTCACAGTCCTCCGAAGAGCAGTTAACTCCCTGGAGCTGCAGGTGCGGCTGCAGGCTGGGGAAGAGCTGGGGTCAACGAGGGTGGGGGTGGGCCCCTGGGGTGGGAGGCGTGGAGAGGTGTCTGGGGGGGAGGGAGCCGGGACCGCACAGGACAGATCCTGGGCTTCGCTAGAAGTTCTGCCGCGGGGTGTGAGTCAGGCTGTGCCGCCGCAGATCGCAGTTTCGCCTGAACACTTTGCCGCACTGCTCGCAGCTGTAGGGCTTGATGTCTGTATGGGTGAGAAGGTGAGTTTTCAGATTACTTCTCTGATTAAAGGTTCTTCCACATGTGGGACATTTGTGTGGAGATTCCTGTTCAGATGTGAAGCAAGGCAAAGGATTAATCCTTCACACCACCACGGCACCCTCCTCAACAGTTTCTGTCTTATCCGTATCAAGCCTTAAAATAACAAGCGCGCGACAACAAAAGAGGGGACCTGCAGGGACAGATCTGGGCTCCTAATCCGCCAATCCTGAATCACACGTGCAAGCACCCGCAGAGACCCGATTGCACTGATAAGACCACCTCGGTGGGCCACGTATTTCATCGCTGAGTCAAGGGCAGGAAGGGGGTGGGGGTGGGGGCTAATCCTCTCATAAGGAACCGCATTCTCCCGGGAAATGAAGCTCCTGTTTGATGGAAAATTAAACTATTCCTCTATGTCCTGAAAGCTATGAGGCCCCTGGGAAAGCTAGCATATGGGATTTCACCATGGCTCCACTGTCAAAATTACCTTTATTTCTTTCCCAACACGGAAGTTTTAAACGCAGACCAGATGGGATGAAAAAATATATATAATACTAACATTGGGATTTATTATTAATCGGCTGGGCTGTTCGTTAAGAAAAATTCTTTATGTTACATACTATTAATTTTGTATTTAAAAGTGTTGTTTTCCCCCACCCCTTAAAGCTAATCTAAAACGAGCCACCACAGAGACATCCCCTGCCTTGGACACTGTGTAAAGCCATAATGGTAAAAACGAAGCACCCGCTTTTAAAAGAAGAAAATAAACTCACCTGCATGTGTAAAGTTTTGTGAACTGCTAGGGTTCTAGACTGACAAAATCCTTTCCCGCACTCCTGACATTTGAAGGGCTTTTCTTTGGAATGGATATACCTGAAAATCAACACAAGGTTTCATTGAAATGATCATCCTAGTGCTTTAGGATTTTCTTTCCACAATTTCTCCAACGAAATTTTGAGAAGGCAAAGAAAGCGGAATTTCTATTATTTATGTTGTTTTTAGATTTTCTGTGTAATTCTGTTTATGGTTAACCTCAGCTAACAAGACTCTTCGAAAACTTCTCGGGCAGTCTGCCTTTCTGTTTGACCGCCCTCTCTGGCAAGTTTATGGAGCTCCAAACGCAGCACAGAAAGCCCTTCTAGTCCATCGGGGTTTTCTCTGGGACTTAAAATGACCAAATCAAGACGGAAGGCAAGCTGGGGGCGGGGGGGGGCGGATTTTTGCGAATCTCTTCACTGCCTCAAGGATGGAGTCCCACTTCAGAAGTCTGAAACCTCCACACCGTGGCAATTATTTTAATCCGATGTCCTTTACTACTTCTAGGGTGTGAAGGTAGGTGGGGGATGTTTCTAAATACATTAACTCAAGACAACCTCCCCCCCACCCCCCCAGCTCCAGGGCACTCGATGAGATGTGTTGGGACGGGAGTAGAAGCCAGTAAATCCGGGAGAGTCTCTGGAAATGGCGCTACAGCAGCCCAAACCTGCACCCTTCACCCACCCATCCAGATGGAAGGAATCCGGGATCCCGCAGCCTTTTCACTCCTCACTCAGTACCAAGGCCGACTTAGAGGAAACACAATTACTGACTCCTAAGCCAGATTTTTCCTGCTCAAGGACAGAGGAAGGCCCTTTCTCGTCCCAAAGAAGGCGGCGATCCGCGGCAGGCTGCGGTGGGGGTTGGGGGGAGATAGACTGGGGGTCACTGAGGCCAGCTTTGGGAGGGGTTTGGAAGAGCATTCTATAATAGAGGGGATTTTATTGACACTAGGAATATCCGATAGAACATTTCATGGCCAGATGCACCTTCCCATAGTCTCACCTGTGATCCCGTAGGTGATCTTGCCTCCGAAAAGCCTTGTGGCAGATGTCACAGGTGTACGGCCTCTCGTCCGTGTGGGTCCTCTCGTGAATGAGCAAATTGTATGATTTGGTAAAATGTCTGCCGCAAAACTTGCAGATAAACTCCTTTTTCGTTTTGGAGGGCAATCTCCCTCGGGAGGGCTTTCTGTCCGGAGTCAGTTTACTGAGGCCCGAGATGGGGCTTCCCAGCCCTGGGCTCAGCTTGCTCAGGTCTCCCATTTTAGGCGGATCTTCTTGCGTGGCGGCCACCGCCAAGTTGGCAAAGTCAAAACGGGGCCGGTCCTTGTGTAGGGCTGGAAGGACGTGGGCAATGGCCCCCTGCTTGGGGTGGAACAGGTGAGTGGCAAAGGGCAGTGCGGGGAAGGGGAAGCGAGCGTCCACGAGGCCCTGCGCAGCTGCCATTTCCGTGATGGTAGAGCGGGTGATCTCGTGCACATTGGGGTACCCCAGCGTCCAGTGGTTCATGTGCATGGTCTGCACAGCACTGAGACCGTACAGGCCCTGAAGGTGGTCCACTGCGGCAGGGAAGGTGTTCACTGCCTGCAGGAAGGAGTAGTTGGTGAGCTGCAACGACGGGTGCAGTGGGATGGGAGCTGGCAGGGCCTTGCTCCCCATCTTCCTGAAGGCTCCGGAGGGGTGCAGGGAGCCGCCCCTTTCTTCCAGGTCTCAGAGGCCGGCGGGTGTGAGGGGAAAAAGCCCCCAAAACAACAGCACGCTGAGGAAGCCCTAAAAATGTCCGGGGGAGAGAGGGAGACACCATGATTAATTATCCAGCCTCTTCCGTCCTTGGGGCGATCTCGCCTGTGACAACTCTTAAGCTCCCTTCTCCTTAGTCTCCAAGACCACGAGATCAGCCCCGGGAGTCTGCACCGAGATTCCCAGAGTTTGGGCAGGAAGAAGCCCTCGGGCGAGCGGGTGCTAGGAAGATCGGGTTCCAGGACAGTGGGCTCTGCGCCCGGGGAAAGAAAGGAGGACAGAGGGCTCTGGTGCTGCCCCAGTCTGGACCCCTGACACCAGCATCCACTTGGGAAGGGAAATCGTGAGGGCTGAGAGGTCAGGCCCACAGGCCGCAGAGCCGGCTGCTGTCGCTCAGAGCTTGCCGGCTCCCTGGGGCACCGTAGGTCGCGGTTCCGATCTGGGACCCGAAGGCCTGGTTCGATCCACACGTGTGGCTTCTCCCCAAGCTGAGTCCCATTCAGGTCGCCTTTCCCGCGCTTACCCGGAGCACTACGTCCTCTCGGGGCCCTAGCAGGGCTCTGCTTCTCTTCTCGCTGACCTCGCTGGTTTTCTTTTCCCTTCCTCTGCCTTACTCCCATTTATCAGAGGCGACGGGACCACAGGGTGGAAAAGTAGCACGTGGGGGCTGGGTTCATCTTGGACTCACCCCTTCTTCTCAGGGGCTGCCTCTCCTCCCACTTCCTACCAAAATCCCTTCCAGGTGGTTCAGACTCCAGCCTGGTTCCTCGGGATGACGATGCAGAACACATCTGAGTCTGGAACCTTCTCTTCCCAAACAGAGCGCTAGGCTCTCAGAAAAGGGGGGCTGCTGCTTCTTAATCTGGCACCTCCAGGAGGCCCTAGGAGCAGCGGAAAGGAGTGAGTATTCTGGAGGAGGCCAAGGAAAGAACTACAGGGGGTCCTTGCATTCTGCGAGGCCTAGGCTACGTGCAGCCTGCTGCTCGTGTCCACAGGGGCAACCCAGGTTCCCTGGAGCCCCTCACCTGCGTCCACAGTGGGCCCACAGTCTCCCGCAGCCAACCCCGCTTTATAAACAAGTTCTGGCAGCACCGCCTAGGGTGGCCTTCCAGGTGCGGAGTTTAGAGAACGTCGCCAGGCAAGGAAGAATGCCGGCCAAAGGCACCGCTAACACAGGGACACCTGAGGTTTTGGACTAGGCAGGAGGGTGCTAGGGCCCGTCCGGCTCGCCCTGCTCACCTAATCCTTTTTGCACCGAATTTTCTACGCCATAGCATTTATGAAGTGGTGTTTGGGACTCTCTCTGCCATCAGGCTTAGGTGGTTGCGCTAGGACATAGCGCAAGGCTTAAACTATAGCTGCTTCCGTGGGCCCCCACCTTCCTCCGCTGTTTTGAACAGTTTGGAGACAAGAGATTTATTAATGAACTGCTTCTGCCTGGTGGTATGTGGTCTGGGAGTTCAGGCTGGGAGTTAATGAGAAGTGTGTAACAGTCGGAGGGTCTCAGTTAGAGCATTCAACCGAAACTGTAAACTCCCATTAGTAATAACTTTCCCACCACACAAATCACTATTCACTGTTGTCCAGCCGCAATGCTAAACCCCTCTCCTATGAAGTGTGTGTGTGTGTGTGTGTGTGTGTGTGTGTGTGTGTGTGTGTGTGTGTAGGGAGGAAGATTCTACTAACATCAGTGATTGTTTTCTCTTCAACTAATCTTTCTTTCGGTCTCCATAGGTAATGAGGAGAGTCAAACCATTTTCCCCCCTAGTGTCGAAAAGCAGCCTCTCTCCTGCAAGGAGAGGAAATCGAAATTATTATTTGGGTTTATTCCCAGACTAGATTTTTTAGAAATAAATTCAGGAGCCAATGCATGATTCTCAGCACAGGCGGGAGGTGGCAGGATGACCATGTTCGTTGGCAGAATGACTATCAAAATTGATGATTCTGACTTCAAATGCTCCAAGTGAACTTTGCCATAAAGGTCACAATCCTAATTCTGTCTGCAGAGACCTGAGCGCCACTCTCCTTCTTTCAATAATGTATACTGCAGAAAGGAGACTTTTGCACGTTTCCGTTTGTCCCAATTTGCCCCTTGATAGAAAGTTTGCTTTATTTGCAAGAAAGAGTCATCTGGCAAAGGAAGGGCAAGCCAGTGTGCCCTCTGGAATCTCTTCACAAATATTACGCCCCCAAACACCTACCAAACATAAATCACCAGGGAGTTCAGATTCCCATGCTCCTGTTTAGTCGCCAGCAATGTATGTCAAACCATCGCTTAAGTCAACTCACTGATCTAAGGCACTTTCGTTTTGTTGGGGCTGTGTGCATAACTCCATCTCAGACACTAACTGCGGGTCCTCGCTGTCGTGTCCCCACCAGCCTGTTTCAGAGCACGGGTTACTTTTAACTTTGCGAGGAGAGAAAGTTAAACCATGAAGTCATCAAGGGTTCAATGGAGATGAAGCTACATTTCTTTCATCGGTTTCCAGTGGAATTCCCAGGCATGTTAGACGCTTTGTAAAATCTAGTTTTACTGTCTGTCAGCAAAGGAGAGTTGTACATATTAATTTCAGTTTAGTAAAACTTTAAAAGCACTGGAGAACACACGGTTCCTGATAATTTGATAAAGAATCTCCAATCGTTGGTAACAGCGATGTCACATTGAATTATCTAAAAAATATGTAATAATAATACCGTTTGGGGCCATCTGTTAGACTCTGTGCATTGACTTCTGAGTGAAATGACAGATGTGGTATGCTCACTGAATTTTAGTTCAAACACAACACAATTGTATATAAGCCAGAGAACTATAGTGGAAAGGGATCTGAAATCATGGTGGGGGAAGAGAACTTGATCAAGTTGGGGGTGGGGGCACGAAGTTCCAATCCCTTCCCAGTGCCTCTGCCTTCCCAAAGAGTTAATTAAATTAAAATGCCTTCCGCATAATCTGGGTTTGTCTCCGCTCCCTCCCTCCCCGTGTCATTTTCTTGTTCTGTTCAAGACTGGAGTTTGTGGAGCAGAGAAAGTTGCTGTCTGCACTAGTTTCGCTTCGGGGGCAGCCAGTGCTCTTTTGTTCTCTGCTCACAGGTGGGGAGACCGATCCAGCGTCGCCGCCTCCACAAACACCTTGTCCTGCCCCCTTCCTACAACCGCGACCCCATTCCGAGCTATTTCTTGACAACCCAAGCGTCTCAGCTCCTGAGGAGCTTGCCTGCTGGCCTCTAGGCGAAGACCGGAGCGGAGGAAAAGCAAGAGGCCAGCACACGGTTGGAAAAAATAATCACCTATGACTGGACTATTCCCCTGTGAAATGCGCCTTCGGAGTCGCTGACTTGACTGCGCCGTGTGCCCGGGCCCTTCCGAACTGCCTGCGGGAGCTGCAGTAGGAAGCGTGGATCCCGGCTCTCTAGAGCAGGGGAGCAATATCTCGGGGTGATGGGATCTGGCCACAAAGTACGACGATCCGCCTTTATAAATCTTGCCGAGTGCGTAAATCTACCAAAACCAAACTAAGGGGCAGCACACAAAAGTACGACTGAGTGTATTAGCAGGGAGTCGCGTGGAGGGACCCGAGGAAGCCAGAGCACGAGGCCCGGGACTCGTGTCCACAGGGCTGCCTTTCATTCTCTGAACTTGTAGCGCTCCAGACTGAGAACCCGGGCGCCCCTAGAGCACCCTAACCCTCCCTTCCTTCGGAAGGCTACAGCCTGGCCCGGAAAGAACACTCACCGCCAGAACCGATGTCTGCCTGGGCAGCGCGGTTCAGACTAGGTCCGGGCAGCAGGACGCACAGCTTGGAAAGGTCGTGAGGTCCAAACTGGGTGAACTTCTTTTTCGGCGCGCTGTCCCGGGAACCGAGGACATGATCTGGGGGAGCGAAAGCGACCGCGGTACTTGGTCTTCGGCAGTCTGTGGAAGCGGGATGTGTAAAAATCGAGCGTGCTCTGGATGAGTGCTCAGCGCTCGCCTAGATCCCGCTGCTTGGGCCAGTTTCTCTCTGCGGACTGCGGGTAAAGTCGGAGCCCGCAGCCCTGCAGGGCCATCACCCTCCGGCAGCGAGCGCGCTGAGCTCCGTCCCAGCCCGCGTCCCGCCCCAGGCTGCCCCCCGCCCGGAGTCCAAGGCTTTAGTAGCGGCCCCGCCTCCCCTCGCGGCGGGCGCCCTGCAGAGGAGCGGGGCCGCAGCACCCAGGCTCCGCCTCCACGCCCGCCGCCCGCTAATGGTCCACTCTGTTTACTTGTGTTTGGATAGCAACTGAGTCTTAAAGGCGCAGGTTTGCTTGAGGTTTCTCAGTTAACCCAGACCCAGTGCCCAAGGTGACTCAATTCAAACCTCACACAAAGACAACGCCCATCCCCTCTTTTTGGATGACACTTTCCTTATACTGTTAGAAGCTCAACTACTGGGTCTTCCGAGTCCGCGGAGAAGTCCAAAGGGCAATTTTGTACTTTTACTTGGTTAGCTGCCGGCGTCACTTACGGGTCTTAACACGTTTAATATAACCATCTGCTTCAAAGGGTCAAAGCTATCACTTTGAGATTTTGTTTTCCAGCATATATCGCCCTTCCTCCGATGTAAAACAGTTCTGCCCATACTTTTGGTCAATTAAGGCTGTATGTGTAGTCCGTTTTTCTCCCCTGTTTTCAAAACAAAGTTTGTTTATGAAGGTGACAATTGACTAATTTCATAATTAGTGCAGAGACATCTGGAATGTTACAGAAGAAATTTCTTCCAATATCTAAGCTTTAATCAGCTAATGTACACTTCATAAGCAGTTAACCAACTTGGGCAAAGGAGTGGGCATCTGCAACCCATTGGCAAACAATAACGTGCCCATCTGGAATGGGTGAAGAACAATCATTTTTAAATTTTAGGAAAAGACTATTCCAGTGCCTCTAAACGTGCATTATCTTCGTTCTCAGCAAAAATTGAGTTCATTGTTCAGCCGCCAGGAAAACTGATTGAATTTGACGGGTACTGTTAGGTTTCCTAGTTCTCCTAAAGGTTTAGTTTTGTGAGCGTGTGAACGAGAGGGCATTCCGACCCCTCTGGAAAAGAGTGGCAGGGAACAAGACCCACTTCAAGCAGCTTCTTCTTTTTCTCGGTCGTGACTCGCCCCGAACAGAACTAAGCAAAAGGTCCTTGGTCCCAAACCACCTGAGGACACTGGAGCCAGTGCTTGCTGAAGCACAGATCTTTTAAATAAACTACAATTCAAATGCGTTCCGTCAAAAGATACTTGTTGGTCGTCCCCTCATAGGACAATTACAACAACTGTGTGAGGAAGTGGATAGGTGTAAGCAGAAAGACATGAGCCAACAAAGACTAAGCAGGAAGGCAGGCAGGCGCCATGGAAATGGTCCCATTAAGGTAAAAGCCTTTTTATTTTATTTTTGTCAAGGAGAATATAAATTTTCGTTTCTTTGGTAAAACATAATTCAGGAATGGCAGGTCATCTTCACCAGTTGTAGGGTCGCAAGGATTACAAAGTGAGCTTGGGACAGAGACTCGAGTGTGCAATGTCCTGTAGCGCTTAAGCTCTTCAGAGTAAATTTGAGGAACAACCTGGATTTCGGAGAATGCCTAGGAAGGGGGTTTTTAAAACCCCTTTCTCGAGTTAGTTCTATGAGGGTGCTTTCATTTTAGCGCTTGGTCCTGAGCCTCAGCTCCCAGGATGCCTGCGGTTCCCTCTCTCCAACCACCTCATTCCTTCCACAGCCTTTCTCAATTTAGAGAACTGGAGGGAACTTTCTCTTCATTTAGACGTCCCCCCTACACCCCCTCACACAGACGCACCGGGTGATGACCTGAGCTCTGAGCCAACGCTTTCTAGTTCTCTTTCGCTAAAGTGGAGGCGACTCCTGCAGGAGCAGGCTTCGCACCTTCACGGCCCGTGTGTATCGGGTACCGAATCGCCCGCTTTCCCCGTGGGGTAGACAGAGTTTATAACTCCCCACTAGCTGTATCCCCCTTTCCGAAAACCCTCTGAGCCAGGGTGTTACTGTAAACACGTTTACCTCGCGCTTCTCAGCCTGCGAAGAACTCTGGGTCAACCCAGCCCGAGCTCCGCCGCGGCAGGAAAAAGGTTGGGAAGAGTCCGAGAGCCTTTGCAGGTGGCAGCGCGGCCCTGCGGGGCCCTGCGGCCTGAGCCGTGCAGCGGGCGTGGGCAGGTGCAGCCAGCGCAGCTTGCAGCTGAGCGCGCTCAGCGCCGTACCTTCCCCAGGCCGCGGAGTGGTCACCTGGGACCCGCACCCGAACTTCTCCGCTCTCGGACCTCGTCCCCCAGCCCCCCAAGTCCGCACGCATCGAGAGAGCGGGCTCACCAGGTAGACAGACCCGCACTATGCCTCGGTGCAGAACACCGGCCCACCCGACCACCAGCGGTGTCCTGCCGTGCCGAAGCCGAGGTTCCTGAGTCTGCCACAGGCCAGCTGAGCCCCCAGGTCCGAAGCTCCGCGGAGCTGTCCCAGCTCCCTGCTGGGTTTCAGCTGCCTGCTCACGTATCCATCCGTGGATCGGGTCAGTTTCAGTCCTCACAACTCGAGGCTTTCGACACCAGGGCCACCCTGACCTGGAGCGGGCTGAAGGACTGCAGTCCCAAACCCAACAGCAACGTCTGTGGTATGGGAGGAAGGGAACAAGGCCTAGCAGAGGAGCTGGTGTGTGTGTGTGTGTGTGTGTGTGTGTGTGTGTGTGTGTGTGTGTGTGTGTGTGTGTGTGTGTGTACGCGCGCGGGAGCAGCGCAACCCCCAGCCCACCCAGGAGTCTGCGGGTGGAGTGGCAGGTGTCAGACACAGATACCCTGGAGTTGACTGCGTGCTGCGGACATCCTAAATAAATCGAGCCCTTTAAAACCAAGTTACGGAAAACTTATCTTCCCTAGGATCCCTCTATGGGTCGGCTTCCCGGTTCCTAGTTTTCTCCAGCTTTCTGCGGAGCAGAGACCTCTTGCTGTGTTGTGCTGCAGCCTGGAGGACTTGACCTAGCTCGAGTTAAAGGTGCAGTCACTGAGCGGTGAAGAAGGGGCCAGGCGAGCAGAGAGGCTTGCGAGTTTTAGACACGGAGCTGAGGGTGCGGAGGGGCCAGGAGTAAGAATTCCATCTCTTAAGAAACGGTGGCTGGGTCCGGGACTGTCCTAAGGCACAAGGTGGAAAAGCTCCTCGGCAGGCGGTAGCTCTGCAGCCGGCTAGAAGGGCCGCAGCGCCCCCTGGAGGCGTAGGCTGAACACTTCGTGGCGTGGGCTCGAGGCTGTGAGTGTGGCCTCCAGCGACCTCACTTACTGCCTGGTTCCCTTGGCTTGAACCTGAACCCTTTTGCCGGAGAGGAAAAGTAGTGTGTACAGCAGGCTGCAAGATCGAAGCCCCAGCCATGGGTCCTTGTCCTGGCCTATCCCAAATTAGGCTTGATTGGACAGCCCCAGATGCCCTTTGCTAGACCACACCCACTAGAGAGAGGTGAGAAGGGCATATTGGACCTTGTCCCTGTGCCCCTCACTTAGCTTCATCCCACCGGAGTCTGCAGCATACACACTAGTCACTTGGGAGCAGCTTAGATAGACGGAATATGGAATCTCAGGGAAAGCTACCTGATCATGACCAAGTCTTGGAGGCAGACCCAGAGGTCCAGTTTGTGTTTGGATTGTCAAGTGTCCTCTCGCCCTCCAGCAGCTGGAGCAAGACCAATTCCAGCAACCTTTCAACAAGGTGAGAGAGGCCCAATGCTCTCCTGTTGGTCTCTTGCAGGTCTGTGTACTTCTGGTATGGTGTGTGTGTGTGTGTGTGTGTGTGTGTGTGTGTGTGTGTGTGTGTGTGTGTTTTACTGGGGGAACAGTGGGTGGGAACATGCATTGCAGGACAAGACTGGCAAGAGTTGTTTCTGCGTCTCAAGACCAGTGCAATGAACGCAGGGTTCCCAGGTGCTTGGTGACAGGGAGGTCCTCTTCCTCTCAACGTTCCCAGGGCAGCAGATCTCCTGTGGTTTCCCTGGTGTAAGCTTGGTGGGAGCTTAGACTAAGGATAGCCTTCAATTCTTGGCGCTGAGCTGGTCAGTGTCCACAACTAGGAAGAGAGCAGAGGTCAAGAGTCAGGAGCATCCCAGGAAGCTTCTGGGACCAGATGGGCTCTCCTGCCTTGAAAAGATCACTCTTTAAAAAAAAAAAAAAAAATGAGCATTTGGAAACCTGTGTTTCATCAGACTTTCATGTGGTGGCCGTGTGTGTGTGTGTGTGTGTGTGTGTGTGTGTGTGTGTGTGTGTGTGTGTGTGTGTGTGTGTCCATGTGTGTGTGCGTGTGTGTCTAAGTGTGTGTGTGCGTGTGAGTGTGTGTGTGTGTGTGTACATGCACATGCACGTTTGCCTGCTTGTTTCCTAGTACTAGAACGATGGAAAATTCTAACGGAAATCTTGATTTCCAGTGAGTTCCAATCTTTCTGGCCCAAGCTCAGCAGCTACTCTCCTGCTGCTGACTTTTGCTTTTTTAAAATGGGGCCAAAGACAGCCAAGGCATTTCCAGCTCTCCACATACGGTAGGAGAGTTATGCTTCTCAGCGTGGTCTATTAACATCACATGGAGCTTGTTAGGGAGGCCAAATGGATTGCCCCACCTGAGTCAGAATTGGGACCGATCCCAGAAAACTGTTTTAGGTCCTCCAGGTGAGTGTGACGCAAAGCTTGAGAATCACTGGCCTTGATCGCTGGAAGCACTGAAAGCCTGTGCTCACCTTTCGGACTTCCTCTTTCTCCTTCTTCCTTCTCCCCCCATTTTCTTTCTTCTTTCCCCGGGGAAAATGTGTATCCAAACATCTGGCCTGGATGCTTGCTCACTCATTCAATGGTTTAGTCACTTGGTTGTTCTCTGTCTTTTCAGGGCAGCTTCAAAATCCTCTGAAAACTGTCAAGAATAGCAGTGTCTTTCTCTTTGCTGGCCACCAAATCCTTAATCTAATACTAGATTCCGTTGGACTTCAAAATATGCTTCTGTTGGGGACCGAGGAAATAGAGCTCTCACCTCATCTCAGCCTCCAGGTCTCTGGGATGTTCACCTCCTCTCTGTACCCAGGCAATGCTAGTCATCTCTGTCTCTTGGGGATTCTACTTATCTGCTGTCTACCTTTCCACACACATCTGCCCTTGCCCTGCATGCCCTCCCAGCGCAGGTCATAAGGCATGGCCTAGGGTGAAGCATCTTCACGGATAGGATGCAGTACAGGTAAGGGTTTGGGGCTGCTGTGTTCCAGGGTTACCCTGCGGCTGTTTATGGCAATTGCGGACCCAGCCTGTCTATACATTCAGTTTGCCCATCTTGCTGCACTGGTTCCAAACAGCTCACCTTCTTCAACTGGCTGCTCCAAGCTGCCTACCCACCAGGCCACATAAAGGAGCGCATGTCTTCATTCCGGAACTGCTGATCTGCCACCTTCAGATTGGTTCAAGTCCTTTGCCCTTCTCTGGGGAGTACAGAATGGTTTTCTTCTGGAGTAACTAAACTCTGAACATGAACAGCATTTTCTGATCTTATGCCAACTGAATCCACTTCCCTGCAGAGTCCACACTTTCTCTCCAGGACCCTGACTCACTGAGCAGAGGTCCTTTCATCAGGGAACTCTTAGCAGGAAGAGAGTCTCACAGACAGCAGCACCCCTCCCCAAGCCAGGTTAATTAAACTCTTTTGTTGCCCCCATTTTTCAGACTTTGAAAAGGCTACTTCTTAATGAGTTGAAAAAACAGAAAAAATTATTTTCCTGTTGACCATAATCATGAGTTAGTTTGTCTCCAGTTTAACAAAAAGAGGATATTTTAAAATGACCTTTTCTTATAGGGATTTTAAAAATATAAAATGTATAGTGGTCAGGGGCATGATAATCTCTTTATAACCAAGGATCATATTTCATAACAGGATTTTGCTTCCAGTGCAAATAGTTTAACACGGTAAGATTCAGAGAGGCCAGCAGTTAGGAAATGCCAAGGCCAATATTTGAACTCAGACACAAGTTTTAACTAAGGAAAATGTATATCCTTATAGCTGTTTGCCTGCGAATATTTCCCCAGAGGATTATACACTATTCTTGAATCCAATCCAAGTTACCAAACTCCAAACAGACTAGGAGGTGCCAACTCATAAGGCTCATGCAATTCCCTTTCAACAAATAATTTTTAGTGTCTATTATGTACGTGTACTGGGCAACCGTGTTACTGTTTGAAACCTTGAACTTTTATCCTGACATGAGGTTGGGGCAAGGAGTTTTTAAGGTGGAATTTTTAAGATCGGTTGTCCTTGGTTTTTAAAAAAGTGTTTCTATTTATCAGTAACCTTTTAAACACATATTGAATTCTCCTAGATCTTTAGGTCATTCTTATAAATCAAGGAGAGAGGTCAGTTTATCTATTGGAATGTAAACCAGAGCACAGGCACAGCCTTTGGCTTCCAGCTGAGATGTGATACAATGTGGTTTCACATCAGATCAGGTGATCATTTCACTATAGGTTCCCTGACTGGTGACCATACTTCACTCACACCTCTCCTCACTTTTGATTCTGCAATGATACGGAGGAGCAGAGGATTATTTCTCACTCTGGTGCCCTTGCCAGAGGAGGCAAGGAAGTAGAGGTGGCCAGATTGGCTCAGTTTTTGTGGATCAGAATAAACTCAGATAAAAGCTCAGAGAATCTGCCTTATATAAAGTGATAAACGTTGTTAATTTGCCTTTGGGCACCAAACAGAGATGATAGTATAGATCAGGGACACACCCTGAGAGGCCCACTTCTTTTTATTCTATGCATGCCTGGTCACGATGCATGGGCTAACCACACACGTATTCTATTTTACAGTCACCTAACCCTCTTTCTGTGTCCTTTGTCCCCACACACCCAGGCCTATGCTTGGCAAGCAGGCTTGTATCCAGGATCAGATTGGGTGGGTGCTATGATGTCAGGACTGCAGTATTTCTGATATGCATCGGACTGTAGTCACCTTTCCCTTTGCTTGGAAAACTCATACTGCACGGATAGTGATACCCAGGCCATGAGGCTACGTCCAGATGCCCTAGTGGTGGGCCCACCCAGGCCTTGGAGAGTGTGAAGGAGAACATGAATGTGTCATATGGGTGTGCGTCCTGTTCCCCTCTGTCTTATCCCTAGCCACATTATCTTGAATAGCCAAACGAACTGGGAATAACCTGGATTGTATTAAGACCCTAGGTTTCTAAGTTGAGGAAGCAAAGTCATGGGTAGATTTTAAATGTGTTGTTGTTGTTGTTGACACAGAGTCTTACCATGTGACTCTGGCTGTCCTGGAACTCACTTTGTATACCAGACCAAGCTCACAAACTTCAGTTGTCTCTGCCTCATCGAGTTCTGGAAGTTAAAGGTGTGAGTCACTACTCCAGATTCAAGTGTTAACGTGTTGAAATGTATGTATTGCAGATTCAGTGTGGTAGCCATGGTAGATAGGCTACAACAGTGGATAAGGAGCTCTGGGCACATGATATCATGATTATCACAAAAATCTTAGAAGTTCCTGGTTGATTACTATGTTGAGTAAATATTGCTACTTATTGAAGACCCAGTTTCCAAATCTGTAAATTACATACGTGTTCGGCTAAATAACAGAACATGTATCAATGTTCTTACAACTTTAATTCATTATTTTTATGTGCATCTGTATGTGTATGACATGCTGTGTGAACTCATGTCACAATACATGTGTGGAAAGTCACGGGACAATTCTTTGGAGTCAGTTCTCTCCCTCCTTCTCTATGTAGGCTCCAGGATCAAACTCAGGTCACCAGGCTTGAGAAGCATGAACTTTACCCATCGAGCCATCTCAATAGCTGTTCTCAGCAGTTATGTTTCAATCCATGAACACAAACTGATCTTGTTAACACAAAACGATTTCTCCCATTCTACGAGGATTTGGAGAAGAAACTGAGTGGAAGAAAAGGGAGAGTGTCTAATGCATAGTTATCAATAACATAACTTAGGCTACTGCACTATCAATTGTCTACCTTGATAAGGACTTTTATCAAGAGAAAAGTGTGTGGATAGTCACTGTAACTGAAAACAGGGCTACCATGTTGTGTATTATGCTTTACTGTCCCTCTGATTTTATTGTATTAGAGAACACATATTGCCAAGCTATGATGAATAAATATTATTTTTGGGCTTCAAATCCTTATTTTAGAGATTAATCTAGTGAAAGAATGATAGGATTAAATTTTGGACTTCACAGGTATGAGTCTCTAAAGAAGAAAATATGTAAGTACAGTGAAACTGTGTAAGAAAAACCAACAAAGAGACTGAGTCCTTCCTCATAATTATGACATAATTATCGATTATCAGGTACTTGGACTCCTTCTACTGTGATATTTCACCAATTTTAGGACACAGGACCACCTTCTACTCTAACATGGCTTCTTTCTGGCCAAGTACCAAAGAGGAAGACATGAAGAAGCATGAAGAAAGCAATCTCTCTCTCTCTCTCTCTCTCTCTCTCTCTCTCTCTCTCTCTCTCTCTCTCTCCAGAAAATAGAACCTAGTCATTATGCATATCTGGGTGCCAAGGTAGATTCTCAAATGTCCCCAGATACAATCCAGACTTCTCCCAGTAAAGAAGAGAATGGACAGCAGGGGACGGGGACAACCGTAGTCTCAGTCACAGCAGGTCTGTGTCGCTGCTGAGTGTGTAGCACAAAATGTACGTATACTGTGCGGTAGTCACTGCTGTGTAATTGCGATCCTGTTCGAGCTCCCCTCTGAGTCAGGATTTCATGGTGGAGCCTTGATTACCATCATTTTCCTATGTCTCCTTTGTTAGACTAACTGTAGGCATCCTTCTGTTTAGTGTAAGGAGGTACGGACAAAGAGAGCGAGCGAGATTTAAGGAGAAGGGGTGTCAGGAACCTCCTGGAAAGATCTGGCTATAGATCCTTAAGGAAGGCCATTGTACCACATGGCGCCAGGACAGTCAGGTGGGCCGAAGGACTTAGTGTTTTGCAGCAGCACTTCATGTTGTCCTTGGGGTATGGACTGAGCTGTCAATTCGTGGAGGTGTCCCTAGATTCTTCCTGGCTCTGTTGCAATGTGAAGCAGACCTGGGTTGGGGTGGGCTGCAAAAGCCAGAACAACTTTTTTTTTTTTTTTTTTTTTTTTTTTTGCCTCCATTGCCAGAAGCTGAAGGGGAAAGCCTGCTCAGTTTCCTCGGAGGGGCAGAACCAAGGCTGCAGGAAGACCTCACACGCAGTGGGGAAGGGCTCAGCCAGAGCCCAAGGACGTCTCAAAAGATAAGGAGAGAGAAACTTAATCACCAGTTAAAGTTGTTCTGATGGGACCTCTCCTCCTCTGAGCCTTCCCAGTAAGTGCTCACAGGCTTAGCTGCTCTCTCCAAATCTAACATGGATCCTCAGTGACTGGGTCTTCCAGGTGGAGGCAGGGGCAGGTAGCAAAGGCCCACTCCTCCCAGTCGTATTTGCAGTCCACACTCGAGGATAGGGTTATGTGCAAGGGTGTTGGTGCCAGTGCGTGGGGAGAGCGATTTTTTTCCTCTGTAGAAACATCTGGAGTGTTACTGAAGACATATAATATACATTTACACAAGCCCCAGGGGATTCCCATGCCTGAGAGAACGGCCTAGATAGTTCCTTTTGCACATTTATTTCCTTAAAGAAGACATTTTATATTCTACCCTGTAATTCAATTCTTTTGGCTCCCACTCTGCTAAAAAGGAAAAGAACATACAGCCCAAACAAATTTTAGAACCCCAGGTCCCTCCCTTCCACCTAGCAAATGTGCAGAGTTTGTACTGGCTAACACACATCTGTAGGCTCTGACTTGTTTATGCCAGCCATGCAACATTTTAAAAATAAAGTATAATGTTCTGTCTGGGTACAATCACACTTTTATCAACCGGTCACATACAAATGTACTTCCCCCTTTTAGGGCGTAATTACATGTCTAAATAGTAATGTATACAGTTGATGTATAGGAAGGGCATGGACGTTTTATAGCAAACATGCTCAAATATTTAAAACACACACAGGAATAATTTACCATATAGTTCCCAATAACCTGCAGAAGTAGAAAGGGCCACCTAAGTGGGTTTGGCCCTCTTTTACACGTTGGATTTTCAGGATTTTAAGCCAAGGAATGAGAACTTATGTTAGTATCATACGGTCCTCTTCTCTTGCACGTTTGGCTCCAGAGGCTGGAGGGGTGTGGGAGTGGGTGGGATGCATTTCCTTATTGTGAGTGGGTGGTTTGAGTTTCCTTATTGAGAGTGGGTGGTTTGAGTTTCCTTATTGGGAGTGGGTGGGATGAGTTTCCTTACTGGGAGTGGGTGGGATGAATTATTTCCTTAAGCTAGACCTGAGGGCTAACAGGGGCTTGCCTGAGGGTGAGGGCTCCCTTTGCTGGGGCTCACAACTTCATCTATAGCAAAGCTGACATCTGGGTCCAGGAAAAGATGCTGACTTGGTATGCCAAGTATTGTGAGCTACGAAGAACTACCAAGTACCACAACCCCAGCCTTAGCTGTTCTCCGTGAAGCATGGAGTGAAGAGCTAATTTAGGAAGGGCTGGTTGAAGTGCATCCAGTCCTACTGACAGAATATTCATTTTTAAAAAGTTAAGTCCCGGGGCTGGAGAGATGGCTCAGCGGTTAAGAGCACTGACTGCTCTTCTAGAGGTCCTGAGTTCAATTCCCAGCAACCACATGGTGGCTCACAACCATCTGTAAAGGGATCTGATGCCCCCTTCTGGTGTGTCAAACACACTGTAGTGTATTCATATAAATAAATAAATCTTTTGGAAAAAAAAAAGTTAAGTCCCTGGGGGATTTGGCAATCGATTAAATTTGGAAGAACTGACAGGCTGTTCCCTTAAAGATCCTTTAAAAACATTTTGCTTGCATGTATTAAACATCTATAATGGCTTCCTATTGCCTATCTGTTTCTGTCCAAATATTTCAAAAGCTTGCTCTCAGTTTGAACCGGAGGAGTGCTGCTGCCCTGGCCTTTCTCAAGAGCTGGGTCTGGGCTTACAGCCATTGAAAGACCTCTCCAGGTAACTAAGCTGGATGTTGGAGAACTATTGATCCAGAATGCTGCTTAAGAGAGCTAAGAACAGATAACTTTAAGACAGAGAATGTCGACCCCTGTTACTTTTCTTTTCTCAGATGCCAAAATATAAATCTGTTTTCTTTTTTCCTTCCTCTTATTGGCTTCCACTTGCTTGCATTTGAGAAGATAAGCTGCATGATTCTCAATTAGTTCTCCTGGTCCCCAGGGCTAATTACTGTTCTGAGCACAATGGAATTGTCCTGGGGCCTGTCCAGTGAATGGAGAATCCCACTTTGGGATTATTTGGCTCTGATCTCTAACATGCAGCCCCTCAACATGACTGATTTAACTAATCTGGTTTTGCTAACTGCAGGTCTCATCACCCTGGAAAAGTATTTCCTGAAACTGTCCTTGGTCAAAAGGAACAACATTCCCTGAGCCAGAGGGAGCACTCAACAGTCAGAGCCGAAGCAACAAGTGCTCACCCTGTCTTAGAGAAAAGACCTTGAGCTAACTAACAGGTCCAGGGAAGGCTGTGGACCCAGTGCACAGTCTACCTCAGCGTGCTCCCGTCTGCTCACCCTGTCTTAGAGAAAAGACCTTGAGCTAACTAACAGGTCCAGGGAAGGCTGTGGACCCAGTGCACAGTCTACCTCAGCGTGCTCCCGTCTGCTCATCATGTCTTAGAGAAAAGACCTTGAGCTAACTAACAGGTCCAGGGAAGGCTGTGGACCCAGTGCACAGTCTACCTCAGCGTGCTCCCGTCTGCTCACCCTGTCTTAGAGAAAAGACCTTGAGCTAACAGGTCCAGGGAAGGCTGTGGACCCAGTGCACAGTCTACCTCAGCGTGCTCCCGTCTGCTCACCATGTCTTAGAGAAAAGACCTTGAGCTAACAGGTCCAGGGAAGGCTGTGGACCCAGTGCACAGTTTACCTCAGCGTGCTCCCGTCTACTCATCATGGCTTTTCTACAAGGCAGTGACACTTAGTCAATCAGCTAAGTGGTTGGTACGTCTAACGGGCTGTTACATAGTCAGTGCTTCCTTCCCCTGGCTATTCAGTTACCTCATCACAGAGACGCTACCTCTTGAGAACCTGACTTAACACTGACCACAGCAGAGGCCTGGGTGTGATTTGCTCAAATATGTTTCTTCCTCTCTTCTTCCTTTTTAAGTAAGTGCAGGATGAGTGGGGCCTGGGCAGGCGGGGTGGGGGTGGGAGTGGGGTTGGGGTTGGGGGGTCGGGGTGGGGCAGGCATGTCCTCCACTAAGTACAATGTGTACTTTTCCAGCGCTGCACTACATATAGAAAGCAAACTTTGTGAGCCGTATGCTGTGACTTATTGTTCTCCACCCTTCAATTGTTGTATTAATTTGATAGTATATGCTTTCAGCCAAACATTTGTTCCAAGTTCTGCCAGATTAAGAGAGATTTCCAGATGAAACCCTACCCAGAGGCTTTCCTGCACGATCAGAGCTTCTGAACTTCACCCTCTAGCTACTTGTCCAGGCACAGAAGGCCTTTCAAGAACGGAACTGGGTCAGGTTGGACCCCAGCTCAGCTTCTTGCAAGGGACAGCACCCCCCCCCCAAGGGGGCAAGTCTGGGACCAGCTCAGTGGCAGAAACATGGGCCAGACAGAAGCAGGGAATTGGGAACTTGATCTGAGTATTGAGCCAGGGCACTCGTAGGGGCCCCTTCCATCCTTGGATGAAGAGTTTCCCTTTAGGCTCCAGGAGGGTGGATTCAACCCTGGACAGCACTCACATCCCTCCCAAGTAGTCAGCCTGTCTAATTCTTTGGGGACTTTCATGAGGATACAGGTCACTGTCTCTGACAATTAAGCTTTAAAGTTAATTCCCAGGAAAAATAGGGCAAATTGACACCACTTTTGCTTGTAACTTTTCTTGCTTCAAATTCTAGAAGACGACAGAGAAATCTGCTACCAGACTCAGTTCCTGGAAATGCTAGGAACAGACATGTTACTCTCTGCCTTTCCAAATGAGGCAATTTAGGGCTGTCAGAAACAACAAAACACATGTAAACACCCTAATTCTACAGTGTGCTTGCGTTTCTGAGAGGACAGAGACTCATTGTTTCCGCTCTCTCTTTTGAGAGCTACACAGGCCGTGGTTTCTGTCTAAAGCGGAATGATAGAAGGTTGTAATCTTTTTAATTCAGACCTTGCAGCAGAAAAGCTGGGTTCACTTGCGAACTGTGATTATTCAGTAACACACTCTGCATGGAGCAGGGAAAGTAAATAACTGGATCCGAACTTTATAATTACATGCAGGGGGAATTCAAAGCTGCAGAGCCCAGAGCGGGGGCCTGTGGGCCTGGGGCAGCAGCTGTACTTTCTGGCTTCTCCCACACAGGCGGAGGCCTGAGAGAAAAAAAAAAACGGGAGCCCGGAGATCCCACTAGGACCCCAGGTGCTGAGGGGGCCCGCTGAAGGATTTGTCACTCCCCGCTTCAGTTTGCAGAAACATAGATTTACAGAGGAAAATGTGAGCCCTTCCAGGATCCCCGAGATCTCTGACCGTTCCCTGCACAGGGCTCAGGATACATCAAGATCTTAATACTTTTGCTGCAGGGTTCCGGGGTTGGAGTGGCGGTGAGATGGGGGGTTCCTTTGTTAAAGAATGTTGAGGAAGGCCATGCACTGAATCCCTCGTGGAGAATCAAAGTGCATGCTAGCTCATCCAAGGCTGGGAAGCACCGTGAGAAGTCTGCTGGTTGCAGTTTTTCTCTCTGGCCTTGATTTGTGGCAGTCGCGATCTTGCTAACCGAGATCTTGCTAACTGAGCAGTTTTGGCTTTTCAAATGAGTTCATTTTGGGGTGGAAAAAAAAAAAGCCTGTGATGATTAATTCACTCTTTTTATAATTTCATTTTCTTTTTTGGCATGTCATATATATGGTATATGTACTTGCTGGTGTAGGGGTGCGCTTGTGCGTGCTGATGTCATGGGGAGCTTGCCTTTCACTTTCCACCTTTATTTTTTGAGACGGATCTCTTCACTGAGCTCGCACGCATCTAGGCTGGCTGGCCCAGGGCTTCAGGGATCCTTTTATTTCTGGCCCCTCACCCCAGTGGTTATACATGCAAACCTGACTTCTTACATGGATTCTAGGGGCTTGAATTCAGGTCCTCATACTTGCATGGCACTCTACCAACTGAGTGATCTTTTCAGCCCTTCGTGATTTAGAAACACATTAGAATACACCCAGAAAGTATCAGTGCCGGCAAAAGGCTGGCCAATTTCAATATGGTGTTTTATTTACAGCGCTCTTACTTTACCAGTTGTGGGGTCTCCCAAGTTCTGCCTCAGCCTTTGTTGAAGCTGGCACTGCAGATTTGCACCACCACACCTGCCGCCGAGGATTGGCCTTTGAGTTAAAACTCTCTTCTGACCTTCACCACTAGTCCCTGGGTGGCTATGCTGACTAGAGAGTCATCTCTCATGAAACCAGTTCTTAAACTGTTTCGCCTAATTTTTCCCCAGAATCTGGCAATAGGCTTAAAAAGGGCCTCCTAGGGGCTGGGGATTTAGCTCAGTGGTAGAGCTTACCTAGGAAGCGCAAGGCCTGGGTTCGGTCCCCAGCTCCGAAAAAAGAACCAAAAAAAAAAAAAAAAAAAAAAAAAAGGGCCTCCTAGGCCACAACGTCGCTTTGTAAGGAAAGGATTTCAAGTAGAGTTGTGTTTCTTCTCAAGAAAACCAGCAATTATTTTTTTTAAAATTAGTGACAATGGCATTTCAGAAGCTTTGGGGAGCCAACAAAAGGCTATTGGTGATTTGCTGGGGGTTGGTCTGGTGCTGTAATGTATTCAAATACTGGCCCCCAAGATCTGGCTGTCCCCAATGAGCAGATCCTCACACACACCAAGTGATGTTATGTAAACCTTGCTCCACAATTGAAGTTGGTTAATAAAAGGCTAGAGTCTGTGGCTGGGCAGTAGAAGGAGAAAAGCGAGGCTTGAGGATCAAGTAATGGGTCTCAAGAGAGACTAGAGAAGAAGACGAGAAAGATGAAGAGGACAGGAGTTTCCATTAACGTGATAGACCAGAAGCATGTGGCCAAGTGAAACATGTCTCCCACCCCAGGACAGACTGATGGGGCAGAAATAACAAGTAACGAGAGACACATGGCTAGGTTGTAAGTTAGAATAGCTTAAATCCTGCCCAGTCTAGTAATAAATGCCTGTAAATAAAATAGCAGCATTTTGTATCTTTTATATGGACTAGACAGAATATTTAATTCATTTACAGATGGCGCCCAACATGCCTAATAAATATTTGCCATTGGACAGATACCATTTCAGAAGCTTGACTTTGTTGTTAACTCTAAGTCCCCTTCTCCAGAGCTTAGGGACGTAGAGAGAACAGTGGCCAACAGTGGCCAACAGTGGCCGACAGTGGGTGAGTGTTGCATATTCCGACACTCTGAGTAGCCACCATTCTTTCAGCTGTTTAGAAAGGCATGTAGATAAAACAGAACCACTTTTCATCAGTCCTGCTTTTCACAGTTCCAAAAGTGTGTCTGTTGTGTGTTCAACCTGCATTCTATGGGTTATTTACAGTGTGCTACAAATGCCAGGCATTTATGAGACAGATCGAGCATTTTCTCCTCTAAGGCAATGGCCTTGTGTATCTCTAACTGTAGGATTCTTTCTAGGTCCAGTGGATTGTGTCTGTGGATAGACAGTCCACAGATGTCCACCACATCTACAGATGGTCACTGGTCAGACCATAGTAATGTGGGGGAATTTGGAATGCTCCAGTAATATGTATGCCATAATATGCTAACCTGGGGCCAACCAGATGGCTCCGCAGGCAAAGGGGCTCTCCACCAAGCTCGACTACTTGAGCTGGATTCCCCAGGACCCTTATGAGAGAGAAAACCAATTCTTACAAGTTGTCCCCCAACAACATGTGTGCTATGATACACAGGTTCCTCCCTCAACATACAACACATATTCATGTACACATATCCAGAATAATAGTAGATAAAATAACTTTTGAAATATGCTAACCTGGGCTTTACCACACCCCTGGTTGTCCCCAACGCCACCCAAAACAAGTCTTATTAGTCAGGATTTTTTTAGGTTTTAGATGACAAAATCTCAACTCCATCATTAAAGAGAGTTCACTGGCCTGTGTCACTGTAAGTCCATGACTGAATGGGTTTAGACACATTATATACAGGAGCTCAAATCCTTTCTTGAATTGCCTTTCTTTTCTTTGTTAGCTATTGGTCTCATTCTCTACTCCACTATGGCCTGGGACAATATCTGCTCAAATTCCCAGTTTAGGTCACCCTCATGATCCCAGAGCAGGCAACTCTTCCCTTGCAGGTGAGTGACCATGCTGTGTGACAGGCTGCCTGTTGATGGACGGTCTCCCTCTACCATCTAGTTTACAATCTTGGACAAGTTAACTATGGGTGTTACCCACTTCCTGTCCAGTTATGTGGGTATTAGGAGAGAGAATAGATTGTAAGCATTTAGAAAAGTCTGGCTCATTTTTCTGTGGCTGTGATAAAACGCCACAACCAAAATACACTTGAAGAGGAAAGGGTTTATGTCCTCTTCTATTTCCAGGTCACACTTCATCACGGAGGGACGTCAGACAGGAGTTTGAAGGCAGGGGCTGAAGTGGACAGTGTTGGGGGAACGCTGCTTGCTGGCTTGCCCACAAGAGTGAGGAGGGCAGCAAGCAAATCAGTGCTGCCTCCTTTTGTGCCATGAGAAGATGCCACCTCGATTTAGGGCAGGTCTTCCCAGTTCAAATAAACGGATCAGGAGAGTCCCTTACAAATGCGCCCAGTGCCGTGAACCGTACTTGGTTCCAGATGAAGCCAAACTGATGACAAAGGTATCTGGGCAACATCTAATTCATTTCTGACCGTGACAGAAGTGGGCAGGGCCTCAGCCCTGGCCTCTGTGTGACTTAGGATGGAACTGATTGTCAGCATTTTGTCACATTTACAGTTGGAACCTCGGGCCAGTGTAACCTGTAGTGCCCTGTCCTCCTGGATGACATAAGATCAGGGCATGTGTCTCTCTACAGCAGGAGACCATTCCTAGTAGAGGGTGGAGTCCTCAGACCTTCCAGTTATTACTCTCCCCTACACACCACTCCTAACCATCACTCACCCACAGAATCCTGCCCCTGCCGTGCATGCCTGGGGTTTATACAGGACATAGGATTTATTTAGTATATGTGGTATGAAGGATTGACCTGGCTTGGGATACCAGTGATGTAGCTTTGTGAGTGATGACTTCTTAGCCATTTACTGTGCTTGTGTCAAGCTGAGCAAAGCCTCCTTCAGTTTGGCCCATAGGGAAGGCTGCAAGGCATTTTCTTGATCAATATTGATGGGGGAAGGCACCACTCACAGTGGGCCATGCCATGAAGCATCAAAGCAGTAAGCAGTATCCCTCCCTGGTCTCTGCTTTAGTTCCTGCCTCCAGTTCCTGCCTGGGCTTCCATCAATATGTGGCTGGGATATGATATGTACCCAATTAAACCCTCCAAGTTTCTTTGAACGTGGGATGTATCCCAGCTATAGAAAACAAACCAAGGTACCATAATTTTGTAAGTAACCACTCATGCATGTTTCTATGAACAAGCCCGCCACACTTGTTATATCACTGAAGTTGGACTTGGGTCTAATGTTTTGGTCTGATGTGTCCCGTCTAGGCTTGAGAGATGTTTCTTCATGCTTCACCAGGTTTCAGACAGGGGAAGCATCCTCACCCTTGTGCTCACAGATCTAGGCTTCACCTACACTTCTCCATCCCAGTTCAACATCTACTTAGCTGCCCGGCTTCGCTGAGTAGGTTTTTGTCTACTTGACATAAGCCAGAGTCACTTAAAAGAAGGGCCCTCACCTGAGGGACACCTACATCAGACTGGTCTGGGGAACATTTTCTTAATTGTCCATTGACTGTGTGGGTGGCTGGAGGGTGAAATCCCATGGTTCTGGGCTGTATGAAAGAGAAGCCGAGGAATAAACAAGTAGACAAGCAGTGTTCTCCTGTGGTCTCTGCCTCAGTTCTTGCCCTTAAGTACTGCTTTGATGACCTGTAAGCTAAATAAATCCACTCCCTGGGTTGTTCTTGGTTAGTGTTTTATCACTGCCACAGAAAGCAAGGTAGGACATCAGGCTAAGACTCCTGGCTCTGAGGAAACCTGTGATAGGTATATCATGGGCTTTACTCTGTGTGGTTATGGTTTTTACACAGCCTGATCTGGATTCTAGACCAATGGCCCCTGAGCTCTGACCAACACACACAGCACACCTCACCAAGGTTGGGAACCTTTCAGGACCTTGCCTTGCCTCCTGGCTAGGAGCAGTTGGTGGTGACCTATGTTGGAGCTCCCTGTGTCCTAAGACACTGCACCTTGGCTATCCCGGGGCCAGTCTTCCTACAGTGCCATCCCTGCTCCACTCCAATGTCTGTCCTTTGGAGGACTCTCTGTTGGCCCTGTTTTAACAGGTTCGGGCTCTGCTTTATTTCCCTACAGCTTGTCATCCAGCTGTTTGTGCCGGTCTCTGCTGGTCATTCCATCATGTATGTTAAGGGGAAATAGACATTTACTTTCTCTTGAAGTGAGCACTAGCTCCAATGGCAGCCCAGAGCCACGTTGGGTATGATAAATTTGAGTCTCTCTCTAAATGACACCTTGAACAGAATAGAAAGTTCCAGAGCCCATATATTAAGAGATAACCGGTTTTCTGGCTGGCTAATAAATTACATTTCCATGTCAACAAGTGGGTTTTTATTTTACCATAAACAATTTCCCCAATACAAGAACTTCTAAAGAGCAGATAAAAGCAGCTGTAAATGTGATCTAGGGATAAATATGAAGAAAGGCAACAGAAGCAGCCTGCAGAGCCCCAGCTGCGCGCTCTGGAACTCATCAGTCTTCCTCAGCCAGGCATGCACTGGAGCTGTAAGCTTCCTCTGACAGCGCATGCGCGTCCACATGGCTCTTGAAACCGTGCAGACATTCTGGTTTCTGTCAATAGAGCGGTCGCCATCACCAAGATTATGCACTTCCTCCTTCCCTCTTGTTTCCCCTTCGGCCCCTCTTTGGCATCTGTGCCTTCCATCCCGACGTTGAAGATGAGGAGTCCTGATTAGGGCAGGCTATGACGGAGGATGTTTTAATGCAGGGCTGAGCAGAGCAGAGGTTAGCCTGGGATTTATAGGATCATGCTACTCACCAGGGCAAGGGAGGCTCTCTTAATCCCTTCCCTTTAATCCCACATCCCCCTCACCGGTCACATTTCCATCTTTTGGTTGCAGCTGCACTCGGTTCCTTGAAGCCCAGTGCACTTTTCCAGGGGTGGTCATTCCACCTTCCTGAGCGGATTCAAAGGTTAAAACAGTGCTCTGTACAGCTTGTGCTTTCAACGGGCAGGAGGGCCATCAAGAAGTGGCCTTCCGCCCAAGAACTATACATACTGCAGTTGGAAAGAGGGGCTGAAAAAACCTTTACGACCTTATGCATTTGGATGAGATTGTATTCTTTTTAAAATTTTTTATTGATGTGTGTGTGCACGCTCGTGTGTGTGTGTGTGTGTGATGTGTACGCACACACGTGCTCGCATGTTTTATGTGAATTCAGGTCACCTGGCTTGCAAAGCAAGCACCTTTATTAGTTGACTATCTCACTGGTCCTGAGTTTGTGTTCTTGACACTGAAGGCTGTGGGGCTGCCTTCTCTACCTTAAGCGAGCTGTGGTATTTGTCTCCGCATTATCTTAAAACCTAGGTCACTCAGTTAAACCAGTTGAGCATTCAGTACAGAAACCAATTCTTCCTCAGCTCTTAGGTAGTGTTTATTTTACTTTGACTTTGAGATATGGACTCAATATCTTGTTAAGGCACCCTAAATTCACGATCCTTTTGCCTCAGCCTACCAGATGTTGGGATTATAAGTATGTATCGCCATGTTCAGTTCCCGAGACCAGCTGCCAATCTAATCATCATCTCCAGAGAACTAACAGACAGGCCTCTTTTCCTTTTGGAAAGGTCTTGTAATTCTCATTCATTCTCTTTGAACATATTTTCCTGGCACTGGAGGTCTGAGTGCCTTATTTTATAACTTTCAATCTAAAGCTAGGGACTCACTGTCAGCTGAGCATGTCGCTCAGTGGCTCAATGTTTGACTAGCATGTATGAAGACCTGGGTTCAATCCCCAGGACTGTGGGTATGGTGGCATATACCTGCAATCCCAGCACTCAGGAGGTCAACATAGGACGGCCAGAAGCTAAGATCACCCTCAGCCATATGGCAAGCTTGAAGTCAATCTGGGATCAAAGTAAAACCAAACCCAAACCAAACTGATGTCCCTCATTAACATTGGCAAAAAAATTAAGACTACTGAGTCAGAGTGAGGTTCAGGAGAGCCCGAGAGACTGCTGCACCGTGAAGGAGGCCCACTATAGCCTGACGGTGACATTACAGTCTGACAGTGACGTTGCAGAGCAGATGGGCATCAGAACAGTGACTCAGTGCAGCCACTCTGACCTCGTGGCTTCCCCGGGGAAGCCTGAACTGTGGTGACATCATTTCCTTTGCAGAACTCTTTCCAGATGAACCCATGTTTGAATAAGTGGAGTGAAGAGTTTCTCTCCTGCCTTTCTCCTTTGTTCCCCATCACGTTAACAGCAGACTTCACCCTCTTCCTCCTGAGTGCTGCTGTACTGTGTCACACACTGACTACGGTCCTGTGACATTTTATGTGCATGCCACCCAGATACTGCTCCCACATGGCAAAGAGCCCATCCTTGAACTCAGCCTAATGCACTTACTGCGGCCCACCACTTAACCCTCTGCTCCCCAGTTCTGACTTGATACAAAGCTCGCTGTCTATGTGGAACGGCTCCAGGTCCAGACTTCAGTCAGTAGTGATTCATTCCTTGGCCTATGAGCTTTCTTATTTTTTTTCCCAAACTGTTGTTTTATTCCATTGTCTTTTAAACATAAAGACTGCAAGAGGTAGACCCATTAGTCTGTAACAGTTGATGCATGATGAACGGAGCAGCTCCCCGAGCCATCAGGACCTTTAAGTGAGGGAGAAGTGTGCACACAAAGAAGGGCTCTCAGAGGTAAACTGCTGCGACTTCACGCTGCACTCGGGGCTGCCTGCTTCTGTAGCACAGCCGCTGCCTTCTGTGTACACACAGCTTTTACATACGTCTCGAGGGTAAGCAGAAACTCAATTTAGCAGAGAAACAGAAGCAGATAATGTTTGTTTATTGACAAGGGGAGCGACCAGCCTTTGTTCATAAACTTATTAAACAGACAAGGCTTCTTTCTGCTGCCTAAACCATGATCTGAAGAACAAGACTGGGGAGGCCTGACAAGGGAGAGCAGGGCGACCACAAGGTTTGCAGAGTCTCTCCATCCCTACCCCCACACCCCCGTGTGTGTGTATGTGTGTGTGTGTGTGTGTGTGTGTGTGTGTGTGTGTGTGTGTGTGTGTGTGTGTGAAACTTTCTGTTTCAGCTCAACTGGCTGGCCAGTGGGCTCGCTGCTTCCTCCTGCCCACCCTCTGGTGCTGGATGTATAGGCACACATCACTCTCTCCACACCCACAGCTTTTGCATGGGCGCTGGGATCTAAATGCAGGCCTTCATACTTGTGTGCTAAGCATTTTACCCACTGAGTCGCCTCCCAAGTCCTGGCTTTCTTGTGGATGTCAAGCCTCAAGTACTAACCTTAGAAAGGCCTAACAACTCCCTCAGGGGACCAGAGACATTTCCAGTGTGAGAAGTTCCTGTTTTTATATCATAAGTTTAAACAACTTCCATAAGGGAAAAAAAATAAAAAGAACTGGCTGGCTCAACATAAAACAGGTGCTGTGCTTTCAAATTCCCTCCTACTTTAGTCAACATACACACTCATGCACACACAACACACACACACACACAAACTTGCACATGCACACATACTTGCATATGCACACACATATACATATATGCACATACACGCATGTGTGAGCATGCATATATACATGTGCATATCCACACATACACATACACACAAACTTGCACATGCACACACACTTGCACATGCACACACATATATACATAGACGTGCACATGTGCATGCTCACGCGCGCGCGCACACACACACACACACACACACACACACACACGCTTGCTTTTTTTTTTTTAACTTAACTCTATTCATGTACTCTTTGCCTTGACTTGCCTGGGACCCACAGGGTCTTGCCTAGAAGGCACTAGCACACGCACCATGCCTAGTTTCAACTTTTTTCAATGCCAGAAGAGTCCGTCTTGTTCATGGATCTCAGGGTACAAAATAATTTATGTTTCCACTGTGGGCCTGTAGGATGTCCCACCTTAAGGGGAATCCGTCTGTCTTCCCTTGAAGGATATGGTGTGACATTTCTCAGGTCTTTTTTTTTTTTTTTTTTTTAAAGTGACTATGACTAGGTTTTTGGCTTGTTGGCGGTTTGTTTTTTGAGAATTTTTTTGATCATAGTTCTTCTGTGAAGATGTCATTTTGCTTTACTTTGAAAAATATCACATTGATCTTTGCCGGCTATCAGTGCATTGGTTCTCCATTGCAATCAAGGCCCACTGTCAGACGCACACAGGGCAAGGGTGGCCACCATTGATGGGAAATGCACAGCTCTCATTTCTCCTGGGCTCTGATGAAGAGCAGCATGAGAGGAAAGCAGAAATCCTATTACAATTCCACAAATGCAATCCCTAGACTGATTAGCATAATATTTGCATTATTGCTGTTCCCTTTGTTATTTCAGACCTCTTTTAACACGGGTCATTGACCGTAAGCTAGCATACATTTTGTTTCATTACAATTTGCATTAGATATATTTAAAACCTTTCCATTTGATCAAGGCTCCACATTTTTTTTTAATTTAGGAGTTCCAAACATCAAACCTTCGGAAACCCCACGGAGGGTATTTATCCTACCCTCTAAACGAGATGATGTCAGCAAACAGCTAGACTTGGACAATCCTTGGCGGAACCAATTTCAGCTCATTTCAAAGAGGAAAAAATAGTTTCCATATTTCATAGGAAGGGTCTGCTAATAAACATAATGGAGAAACTTAGAAGAACAATTTTTTGTCAAGCTTCCAGAACAAGTATGTGTATATTGTGCATATTAAGAAGACAAGCAAACAGCATGTACTTTATATAATTTATATAAAATGTATATAAACCAAAGAGAAGTATGATTGTTTGAAACCCATGTCTTATAACTGCAATGGGTCGAGAACATTCCACTGAGTAGATCCCGACAGCCCTCACTCAATAGAGCAGCAACTGTACAGCTCCCAAGTCACCTGCCTGTGCCCCTTTTATTCATTTCTTGGCTCATTCATTCACACATTCGATTGTCACCACGTTCTAAGCTAGGTGCTTGGGACTAACCCATTTGAAAGACAAAGTCTTTGTCCTGTGTATGGAGACACCCTTCAGGACGCGTGTAAAGGCAGCGAGAGAGAGTGAAGCAAGTCCCTGACAAAGCACCACAAGTTTATGTTACCTTCCTTAAGCAGCGGCTGGGCTGAAGACTGTTGGCTCCAGAGATGACCCCGGTGAATCAGCACAAGGAGGCAGATTGCTTTTGTGTTCTGTGAACCAACTGTTGGGTGATGCATTTTCCTCCTGCCCCTATGCTTGCCACTCTTGGCTGTAAGATGAGGGTCACAGTATCTGGCTTTGAAGCCTTCATTCACAACAACAAAAATGGGAAGGGAAACTCCAGCAGTTTTCTTGTTTTATCTGAAAAAGCTTCTTTTTTTTTTTTAAGTTGGGAAACAAGATATCTTTCCAGATGTATCTCAGAGGATTGCTTCTCCAGTCACAATGTTAGAATGGTGCCACCTGGCCATGCCTGTCCGTAATGGAGCCCTACCATGCAAGCTGGGCAGGTGCTTTACAACTGTTTATAGCTCAAGTCCTTAGAGGGAAGTGCTCTAACCCCTGTCGTGAGGGGAAAGGAGAAGGGAGAGAGCAGCTGGAAGTGGCTAACAGGCCTGTGCAGTATGAACTCCTGTAGGTCCTCACACCCTGCAGCAACTGGAAGACAAAATGGTCAGGCTATTTACTCATTTAGGAGAGGCTCGAGGGCTTTCTTTGGGCTATACCCCGAAGACATAATAGTTAATAAGGCAGACAGAACCCCTGCTTTCAAAAAACTTAAGGCCCAGAAGAAAAGACACAGGGCGATGCAAATAATAATAAACTATGACTTGCTATAATGATTCTCTAGGATTGAATCCCAAATCCAATCACAGCAGATTAATCTGCAGCTTGGAAACACAGACGATATTATTAACTAGACATAGGGATTTAAAAACACGACACACCCACCTATTCATGTAACCAAACAGCGGACTCCCTAATGTGTTTCAAGGGTATGCTTCAGTCCGTGTTACAATTAGGCTCATTTGTCCTTCTAGGGATTGGTTTTAGAGGATGATTTTCATGTTCATCTAGTACTTCCCAGCTCTACCCTTGTGCTAATAACTCAAGAACGGACAAAGGGAAATCATAATTTCCCAAGCTGAGGCTATAGTCGTCTGCTGGTCTAACTTCATCTTCCTGCTCTACCTCTCCATAGCATATGTGGCTAGGTGGTGAGTGTGGCTGAGGGCCAGCACAGGAGCCTGGAGCCGTTGCTCAGCTATATGGGTAACATTTGGACACACTGGAGCTTGTGGAAAAATCAGACAGCAAAGTCGAAGTCCTGAGAAAAAGCCATCAAGGGATTCCACCAGGCCCAAACAACGCTGGGCCACTGTGGGGACATAAAAGGCCTGCATCCCGGCTGGCTGTGAGTAATACGCTCTTGGCAGCTGTTTAAAGGGCCTCAAACCCCACTGGCTCCCGATCCAGCGGGACAGGCCAGGTGCAGGCTGACAGGAGAGCTGTGTTGATTCTAAAGGCCAGAGATGTTATTTTGAGGTTTGACTGTTTATGTCTCATTACTGCTAATTTCCATGAGTTTGCAGGCCTTTTTCTGACAATCCCAGGCCGTGGTGGAGAAATCCGTGTACACATGAAGGCTATTCACTAACCTACCTCCCCAACCCCCCATTTTTTTTGTTTGATGAGAGCCATTTCTGGGAACACAACAATCTTCATGTGGAAATTTCTTAAGCAATTTTAGCTTGGGCTTGTGGGTACCTCTCTGAAGTCACTTCTGGGTATGAGTGGAGCTGGCCTGGGACACATTTAAACACTGTTTACCTTCTAGTTCTCTTCCTCTCCGAATGGTAAGTATTAAGATAGTGATCTGTGCAAATGCATGGAAGTGTGAGCTGCTATAGTTAGAACATTCAATGGGGGAAATTCAAATTCAACTGAAAAGTCGGGGGTGGGGGGAGAGAGGGGGGTACATGAAGAGTAAAAGTTACACATAGGATCATATATTACAAGCAACGTGCAGGAAGGGAAGAAGGGCTCTTTCTTTCCCTCAGGCTTCTCCTCTGTTCCCACAGTGTCGTTCTTTGTGTGGGCCTCAAACCTCATAGCTCCTCATCCTTCTCCAAGCTGACCTTCCTTTGTTTTTAATAAAAACATTACTAGTTTTTATTTATGTGGAAAGTTCTGAACATATTCAAAGTACACAGAACATAGATGCATCTACCACCCTGCTCCGATTTCATTACTATTTATCTGGTGCATGTGTGTGTGTATGTATATGTACATGTGTGTACACATGTATATATGTGTGTACATATGTATACATGTGTGTACATGTGTGTCTACATGTGTATGTGTATATACATGTGCGTACACATGTGTATATGAGTGTGTGTATACATGTGTGTACACGTGTGTATATGTGTGTATGTTGTGTACATGTGTGTATACACATGTGTATCTGTGTGTATGTGTGTATATGCGTGTGTACACATGTGTATATGTGTGTATTGTGTGTATGCACATGTGTGTTTTAATATGGTAAGGCTTATCTTGTCACATATTTATTCACATTTATTTTGTGTGCCTGTTACATGTTTGTGTGCATGTATGGTGCAAGGGCATTCACCACTGCAGGTAGGGGTGGAGGGCAGGGGGATGATGTGGGGTTCTTTCCTTAATTGCTTTCCACTACGCTTTGTGGAAACAAAGCCCTTGCTGAACCTGAAGCTACCAGGGTCCTCCTAACTCAGCCTCCTCATGCTGTCTATAGACACAGGCTGCCTGGCCTGCTTTTATGTGGGTGCTGAGGAACTGAACTGAGGTCCTCCTGCCTGCTGATTACACCCAGCCATCTTACCGCCATCGTTAAGGTAATTTACACTCACAGCTCTACACAAGTGTAGCAAGTGGCTATATCAGTTATGCCGGTAACTTCCACATCCTTGCAAAGTATTTTCATGGCCCAAGGAACGTTCCTGAGATACCATTCCACTTAGTCTTCCCAGGTATGCATTTGTCTGATTTTGGAGAAAAAAATGTCTTTTAAATATCTCCCTACCTCCCTATCTCCCTATCTATCTATCTATCTATCTATCTATCTATCTATCTATCTATCTATCTTTAATTTAGTGCACACTCAATCTGGTGCTGTTGTCTTCCCTTGTGGAGACTAAATGGGTTAATATGTGGCAGTGTGGCCACAGAAAGTGCCACAAGCTTCACATTAGCAGGAGGTGATTGCACTGCACAGGGTTCCTGCTGGGAAGAGCCATAGAAGACCAAGCTGCTGCTCCTCCTCTCTCTCTCTCTCTCTCTCTCTCTCTCTCTCTCTCTCTCTCTGAGTCCTCAGATCCAACACACTCACCTGGAGCTCCATTCCCAGTGTTTGGTAGGGGTTCAGTAGCTCAAGAGCAGAGCAGGAGAGTTGCTAACTAGTCATTTCCAGAGGGCACATGGATAATAAAAGGGATTTTCTCAGGCCAGGAGGATGGCTCAGGTAGAGATACTTGCTGCCAAACTGACCAGCCTGATTTTGATCCCTAGGACTTACAAGGTAGAAACTTCCTTAAGCACCAGTAGAAAGGCACACCCGCCCTCCCACCCAACAAACCCAAATAAATAAATAAATGTAAAAATCAAATTTCTAACTGTTATAGAGGCCTTTAAGTCCCAAGCTAAAAGATTAATCATTCAGTGTCTGGTAAGGAGCTACTTCCCGATGAGGGAGGGGCAAGGCCAGGATGAGCAAAGGAGCTGGGTCAGGGCCTCTTGCCTAGCAGTCTCCTCGGAGATGGAAACATTTGCCAGGAAGCTCCTCAAGCAGGAAGGTAAAGAACTCAAAGTAACTTCAGGAAGTCCCAGAAACTGGCCAGCTTCACCCGTATCCAAAATAAGCCTTGGAAAGTGAGATTTCCTCTTGACTGAAAACTCTGGCTGTGAAGAAATCTCTGAGATCAGGCCAGCTGCCTGGGAGGAGCAGAAACGTGCCTGGAAGATGTTTAGGGCACCTGAGGCACCTGGAAGGGCACTCTCCAGCCTTCAGGAGTGCAGTGTGGGCCAGGTTCCCAACTGTGAGCTGTCGCCCACGCTGGGGTGGGCTTTGGTGATGCAGCTGTCTTTGAGTCATTTCTGCCTCTGTACATAAATAAGCCCAATAAAATTCATTAGTTTAAGGAGTTGAACTTTGGTGATATCTGTACTTTGGTCTGTGGAAGACTCCCTGTCTGGTGTGAGTAAACATGTGTGTTGCGTCTCCCCAGGAGGTCATGTCACATGGTCATACCAAGCCCTGGCCAGCTCACAGCCTGCACTGAGAGTGCCGGTGCCTCTCTAAGCACACCTTCCTGCAGGTCTGCTCATAGATGGTTCTTCCTCATCCTCAGAGAAGCCTGACTAACCTAGAATCACTCCTGTGACCTTCTGATGGTGTGTGTGTGTGTGTGTGTGTGTGTGTGTGTGTGTGTGTGTGTGTGTATGCACATGTGCCTATGTGTTTTAGATTGCTCAGTCAAGTTCGTTTCTCACCTGGTACGAATTCTTACCGTGCCATTATTTAGAAAGTGCAGCAGGCAGAGACCTTAGTCTGACTGTTTAATTCAAGACCCCAGAGTGTACAGTGGTGACTTCAGTATTTATTGGTTGTATAGCAATTAAGAATGGTAATCAGAGGACACAGGGACAGCAATTGGGTTCATCTCTGTGTAGAAGAGCTGGATTGGTGTTAGTGGACGGTGTTCTCTCTCAGCAGGCGTCTATGAGATAGAGTGGTGGATATGCCCCACCGGAAGGCAACTTTTATAAGACTCAGATTTTAAAACTACATACACGTAGTCAGTATTAATACTTTATTTTGCATTTCACAAAATTTCCTCAAGTGATAAAATAATTAACATCCAAATAGCTTTTAAGCGTAAGGTACTGAAACTGTCAGTTTACACTCTCTCTCCACGTGTATCACCCTTTCTTAGGGGTGGATATTCTTCATTTCTGAGGGGAAGTCAAGGCTCAGAGAGAGAGAGAGAGAGAGAGAGAGAGAGAGAGAGAGAGAGAGAGAGAATCTATCACTTATACATTAAAACTGCAGTCCAAAGTCAGGAATTTGGCCGCACATAACACGTGGATGAGACTGTGCTGGATGAGAATGTATTCATCTCCTAGTTTTCAGGAGTGTTCTCTCTGTCACCCCCTGGCCACTGTACTATGTCTTCTCTGTCTTTAAGGCACTTGCTCAGTCTATCAGCGCCTTTAGCTCTTCAATGCCCTGGAGCTGTGTGGAGGACCCACAGTTAGAAATCCATTCTTCTTAAAAAGCCATGAGCACAGTTTGAAAGGATGAAATACAACCCTGCATAATTAACACGTCAATAGCCGCAACACGAAACCCACAGTTGAGCAATTTGGGCTTGTGCGAGCAGACAGAGGAGATAATTTGAAGCTCCTTACTGTGTGATTAGGGTGTGTGTGTGTGTGTGTGTGTGTGTGTGTGTGTGTGTGTGTGTGTGTATGCGCGCTTGCACATAGCCAAACCTGCAGATCTTTCTTTAAATTTTAGTTTCATCTTATTTATGTGTGTGTGTGTGTGTGTGTGTGTGTGTGTGCACGCGCGTGCACTCTCATGTGTGTCATGGTGCACATAGAGAGGTCAGACCCTAAGTTGTGGAAGTTGGATGCCTCCTCCTGCCATATGGGGCCTCGTGATCGACTCAGGCCATTAAGCAGGAGCCCTTACCTGATGAGCAGTCTCCCCAGACAGATAATTTAGTTCATCTGTTTTTAATGGGCTTCACTGAGCAATCAAGCACTGAAATAATTTTAACTTAAGTTTATTGAATCATTGTACAGACATTTGGATGGTTAGAAACAGAATTTCAAGGCAGTTCCAGCCTGCCGAACCCAGTTTTGTTTGGAGTGTGGGTAGTAGCGTGCTGTGGATCAAACCTAGCTTTCTCAGCTGCGGCTTACCCTCAACCCTGGGCTGTTAGAATGCAGAGGCCCAAGGTTGCTGGGGAGAGGGACCCTGGTGCCTCAGCCTGTGGACTCTAAAGCCCTTCACCGTCTCTAGTCATGGATTCTTTGTTCCCAAGCAGAGGCACTGACGTTGCCTGGTGTGGAGGATTCTTTCTTGGGCTTGGCTACACTGAGGTGTGGAAAGGGGTTTAGTTTAATGCCTGAGTGAGTGAGCGAATGTGGGGCAAATGGTTTGAACCCAAAGGAACGGCTGTGTGAACTGTCCTTACCTGGCATCTTCGCAGCACTGTGCAGGAGCATGAGGATACCTTGTCCCAGGGAGGCTGGACCAAGGCCAAGCGTCTTGCACAGCCAGTGTGGGTGTTGAGTCAACAATTCTGGTTATGACTCTCTAGGGACTCTTCTTTGAAGATTATGTAACTCAGGCTAAGAGGATGGCTTTGCCTTACTGCTTTACACACTGGATTAACTTTGTGAAAACAAACAACAGCTTCTCTCCTCCCATGTAGGCAATTCACATTTTTCTCTTCTGTTTCTGACTAAGTAGTATGAAGGGAGGAAGGAGGAGAGAATTCTACTGGGCGCACTTTTCTGATTTTGTTGTAATTTGCAAAGCACTTTCAACGCGTGGCTGTAAAAGAAGCTTAAATCAACACATTCTCAAGAGAAGGCTCTTGTTTGCTTTTCGGTATAGAAGAAATTCCTGTGTTAGAGGTGGCTTAGTAGGTTAGACTGCTTTCCTTGGAGCATGAGGCGCTGAATCTGGATCCCCACGTCCATGGCCTGGGCGTGCCTGTGATCCGGCGCTGGGGAGGCTGGGATGAGCAGATTCCCGTGCTGGCCAGTCCAGTCAAACCTGTGAGTTCCAGATCAGGGAGAGATCCTGGCTGAAAAAATAAGGTGGAGAAGAGGCTGACAAAGACATCTGATGCATGAATGCATGCCCAATATTAAAAATGATAAATGATATTATTTTTGCCAATAGTGCCATGATTCTCCTGGATCCCTTACTTTTTAAATTTTGGGTCTTAAAATAGGCTGTGTCAGCAAACCACGGAACTGAGAACGGGACCCCCGTTTAAGGAATCAGAGAAAGGACTGAAAGAGCTTGAAGGGGTTCGAGATCCCATATGAACAACAATGCCAACCAACCAGAGCTTCCAGGGACTAAGCCACTACCCAAAGACTATACATAGACTGACCCTGGGCTCCAACTGCATAGGTAGCAATGAATAGCTTAGTAAGAGCACCAGTGGAAGGGGAAGCCCTTGGTCCTGCCAAGACTGAACCCCCAGTGGACATGATTGTTAGGGGGAGGGAGGTAATGGGGGAAGGATGGGGAGGGGAACATCCATATATAGGGGAGGGAGAGGGGTTAGGGGGATGTTGGCCTGGAAACCAGGAAAGGGAGTAACAATTGAATGTAAATAAGAAATACCCAATTTGGGGCTGGGGACTTAGCTTAGTGGTAGAGCGCTTGCCTAGGAAGCACAAGGCCCTGGGTTCGGTCCTCAGCTCCGAAAAAAAGAAAAGGAAAAAAAAAAAAAAAAATACCCAATTTAATAAAGATGGAGAAAAGAAAAAAGAAAAAAATTAGGCTGTGTCATGTCTTTTTTTTTTTTTTTTTTTTTTTTTTAGTTTACTTGATTAACTCAATATAGTAGAATGATCTACTATTTCTTCATTTCAATGTTACAAATTGTCAACTGGTATCAGTTACCTGTTTATCTACTGGAGAATAGAGTTGTTTTCTTGACAATGTGCAAAGGTCCTTTTCCCATAAAGGTAAATAAATACACTTGTTTATTTAATTAGTGGGCCTTTTGTTTCTTTGGCTCTTGGTTCTGGGGATTGAAGTCAACTGCAGTGTCACACATGCTAAGCACATGCTTTAGCACTGAGCTACACCCGGCCCTATTTAACGTGCTAATTAAACATCTACTTATGATAAGCTCAGAGGGTATGGGGTTGAATAAAGAAAGCAAGGTCTGTGCTCTCACAGACATTATATTTCTGGAAAAGCTGAAGATTAAATAATTACACACACCTACAACATCTGTGTTAGAAAGGAAAGTGCAGAACAGAGCAAGAAAGGGCAACATCAAAAAATAATTTAAATCAGAAGTTAGGAAAAGTTCTCTTGGCAAGAAAGCAACATTTGGGCCCGAATGGACTGGAAGATGAGGAAGGAGAAGCTTACAGACAGTGGGCAGAGCCAGACGGAGAGGGCCGTTTGAACTTAGATGCCTAGGAGGACTGGAGGGTGTCAGAGGCACCGTGAGAAGACGTCTGTTTAGGACACAGTGAACAGCAGAGGTGCAGAAGGGGATGGCCTTGGAGAAGGGAGGAGTGGGGCTACGTGGGCATTGCCTTGGCAGTGATGGCAAAGCTTTTGAGTTGTGGGGTTGCAGTCCTTCTAACTCTTTAAACAATATTTTTAAAGATTTATTTTATTCTTTTTATTTTATTCTTTTGTGTATGTGTGTGTGTGTGTCTGCGTGTTTGTGTGCATTGAGTGTTGGGGCTCACAGAGGCCAGAAGAGTCCATCAATTCTGATTCCCTGGAGCTGGATTCTGGGAACCAAGCACCTGTCTTCGGGAGTAGTGAACACCTAACCACAGGCCATCCCTCTGGCCTCAGACGGACTCCTACTCTAACATCTGTTCTAGTTCTGTCAATGCGGGCAAACCACTTTATCTCCTCAAGCCACAGTTCTTTCTGTGTAAAATGAGGTGATAATTTCCGACCTGTGAGGTCTAAAGTGGACATCTCCAGAAGTGCTTCTGTGTAGCATTAAAACATGATGTCATGCTATTGTATTTTAAATGTTCCCTGGTTTCTGTGTAGAGGGCTTGAGAGCGAAGGCTTGGATGGAACATTGTTACAATGACAGAAGGAAGATGTGAACAGTGATAGTGGAGGAACCAAGAGGGAGAAGATGGGGAAAAGAGTTCACGTTGATTGGCTTTTAGCTCTCATTGGTGTGTGTGAACTCTATCATCGCTGAGTCACCAAGTGAAGCACTGGATGAAGGAACACTCCGGGAGAGCACATCCAGAGGAGTCATATCCCAAGTTTTGGACATGTTACATTACAGATGATTTCTGAAATGACCAACAGGCCTTTTGTATCCATGATATTGGATGCATCAGGGCAAGTGGCAGTCTGAGCTGAAGATAACAATGTAGACATGGATACTGTTTCAAAGTATGGAAAGAGATTAGGTCACGTGGAGAGTTCAAATTGAGGACAGGGATTAGAGCTGTGCTCTAAGGAGCTCTGATGTTCAGAGGTCAAGTAGAGGAGAATGGAGGACTAGGGAGGTGGAGCTGGAACCTGCGGAGAATTAGGGGCTGACCCAGGAGAGAGCGCTGTCACAGAACAGCAAGACCCAGGGAGTGCTCGACTGTGTGGGATACTTTAAGAGTCTTCAAGGGGCAGCAGAAGGCATCTTGGGAGTGGAGGGTGGGAGTAGGGAAGCAGAGAGCAAATGTGACATCAGTCCTTTGGAGACAGGAGAGGCTGACCTTTGTCCTCTTTACTGCCCACTCTCCCAGAGTGCCTATTGGTGATTTATTTGATTTACACCAGTTTCACATTTCTGTGTAGGGATCAGCTCTTCTTTGAAAGGCTGAGAAGTTCAGACAGCCAAGAGGCTCTCAGGGACAAGGAACATTATCCTTCCCTCCCAGCTGCCTCCATGCCCCTCCCGCAGTGGCTTCTGTCATCCTGAGGGAGTCCATGTGGAATGAAGCTGTGTAAGGCAGCAGGTGGGCACAGCCCGCACACCCCAGCAGAGAGCAGCTCTGCCCTGTGAGCTACCTGGGAATGGAATGTCAGCCTGGGAACCCCTACTGCTTCTGCAGATGTAAGACTGGGTGGGGCCAGGGCAGGGCTTCCTGCTCACAATTTTTATTCATGAATAAAGCTTTATTTATTATTCTTACTGTCTTTTGTGTGGTTTGAAGTATGATATAAAACTTTTTGAAAGGGTTCAAGGACATTTATGGAACACTCGCTTTAAGCCACGCCAGGAGAATGATGATCCAAACCGTTCTTAATCATTATTGTTTTTATTTTTTGAGATTATAATATAATTACATCATTTCCCCTTTCCATTCCTCCTTTCAAACCTTCTCATCACACACCTCTTTCCATTCATATCCTTTTTTTTATTAACCACTGTTACATGCGCGAGCACACACACACACACACACACACGCCTCTGTTCCCTAACTATAACTATGGTGTTATTTGTATGCATGTTTTCAAGGCTGACAGTTTAGTATTGGGTGGCAATGCTGTTTCTCCCACTCTCAGCGTCCCCCAGCTGTCTGTAGGCCTTTGTGTCGGTTTGAAGCCACGTGGTCTGTTCACATCCACTTGGACATGTCTACGGATGTCCTGCTTATTCAACTCATGTTTGGGCTGTCCTGTCGGTGAGACTGTGGGTGTGGCTTCTGGCTTTACTGGAACTCACAGTTTCATAGCAAAGTCCCCGATCCTCTGACTCTTGCAATCTTCCTGCCTCCTCTTGCTCAAGGTTCCCTGAGCCTTGGGTACAGGACTTGTTTTGTAGATCTCTCCACTGAGGCTGGGCCCTGGGCATTTGATAGGTTGTGATGGTCTCCTTCTGTGGCAAAGAGGTGTTTCCTTGATTGAGGGCCAGGACTACTCTTCTTATTCAGAGGGGGTGTCCATGACCACCACAGTGGGGAGAATGGGAGCAGCAAGCAGGGCTGGCACTGGAGCAAGGGCTGAGAGCTTACATTTGACCCATCAGCACAAGGCAGAGAACCCAGATTATTCTTCGTTCCACCAGCAAGTTTCTAAGTATTTTCTTATAGAAACTGTCTGTGATGTTTTACCCAAAGATGATTAGGCCAGAAACTGGTCCAACCAAAGATACCACGTGGAAACAGGAGGGGAGGAGGTGACACCCTGTGACAGAGTCAGGGTGTCATTGGGGACAAAATGATGGTGAGTTCACACAAAGAAGGGCAGCCTATTATAAGCTCGGTTCTCAGCTCGGCTGACCTATGGCCATGGCTTGGAAGTTCAAAGTCCCAATATAGGGCCATGAACATGAGGATCAACCTCATTCCCACAGGCCACTGGTAAAGGGCACTTCTCCCAGCAAACTTTAATATTAACCCTCAAAAAGAAGCAATCGAGCCTCTTCTTAAAGTAAGGAAACTGCAGCTCAAAGGCAAAACTGTTAGCGCACTGAGGGGAGCAGCTGAGCTTTGCAATGCCACAAGATGGCTGAGGATTCTTTTGCTTGACTGGAAGAGCAATCCAGAGTCAGTAAAATGCAGCTCCTTCCACAGTCAGCAACTTCAGCTCCCACGGTTAGCACCCATCCCCCTTGCTTGTACCACTGCGGGGCCAGCAGCCTCGCTGCAGTTCCCTGGTGCTCCCTCTCAGTACCTGCAGCTACAGCTGTTCCATTCTCTGTTGCTTTCTGGCTGCTTAGAAGTTGTCTCCAGTCCCAGCTGCTGGCCAGCAGATTTTCCTGTCACCAGCTCAGTCCGCTCAATGGGCAAAGTAAAAGGACCCGAAAGAACTGTTAATAGAACTCATGGCGGAGTATAAGTGTGAGAACTGACTCATTACCGGTGAGAGGAAAGCTAGTTCTGTGGAGGAGGGGAGTGTTCATGAGTGTGTACTGTCCATAGGGCAGAGGCGACCCTGTGGAATGGACTGAGGAGGAAGCACTGTGGAGGGCAGAAACATCCACTGAAGAGCAAAGGCACTATGGGGACATGATGTCCAGGATGGAATCTGGGACAGCTAAAGTAAAAATTGCTTTATTTTTTAATTAAAAATTCAAGTTATATTTACATATTTTGTGTGTGTGTATATGGTGGTCAGAGAACAACCAGCAGGAGTTGGTTCTTTCCTCTGTCATATGGACCTGAGGGGCTGAACTCAAGTTTTTTTTTTTTTTACTTCAAAGCGAGCATGTCTACCCTCAAAGCCATTTTTTTCCATCCACAAAGCAAAACTTTCCAAGAGATTGATATATTCATGGCTTTCAAAGTCATCCGTCAAAGACAGAATAGAGAAAACTACAAAGCACCTATTGGGAATGTCAATGTATTCTGTCTCAAGACCGAGGTTCTTCAAACTATAGTGTGGCTTTATGCCATGTATGTACCATGTTCATATAAGCATGCCGACATGATAAAATAACATTTATCTTAATGTGTGTCTAAGTGAGCTAGAACGTGAAGGACTCACGAAGAAACACAGGCCTTGTCCTTATTTATAGCCTGAGGAATCATATACAGGAAGGTGTTTTATAAGTAGTAACATGACTCGAGAGAAAGACAGAGACAAGCGAGCAAGAGATGTGCCTTTTTGAGTCATGGTTTTTGGAGTGGTAGTGTTAGACTACAGTGCTGCTCAGGCCAGGACTGTGGAACAACCAGCCAAAGGAAAGAAAGCCCTTTCCTTCCTGGAAATAGATTGGTAATGCCTGCTGTGGTACAGGAAGTCAGTTTTGGGGGGAAGACAGACGTTGTTACTCAACATTCTTGGTGCAAGAAACAGCCTGGGCAAAGAACTGAGAATGGGTACATGTGCTTGCAAATGGTGAGGAGACTGGGCCGCATCAGGAACGGTGGCAGAGACGCAGGCAGAGCGTAATGACAAATGGAAGCGTTTAATTGACCCCTGAACGAGGCCATATACAATCCTATGAAAGCATAAGAAGGCACCAATACAGCTAAGGGCACCTTCAGGGGTGGGGTGTGTAGAATCCAGTTGGTGGTAGGTAGCGTAGGTGGAGTAAAATACAGGCTCCCCCTCCTCCCTTAATGGCACACTGGTTTGTCTATTTTAAGTATTGTATCTTTGAGAATAGTGTTTTGACTTAGAAAGTTCTTGCTTAAAACCAACTTGAAAAATAACTATATTAGTATAGACTATTCCATGGAGATTTTTTTATTGGATTTTTTTTTATTTACACTTCAAATATTATTCCCTTTTCTGGTTTCCTGACCATGAGCCCCCTATCCCCCACTCTCCCCATCTTCTATAAGGATGTTCCCCTCCCCATCAATCCCTCTTCCCCACCCGACATCCCCTTACACTGGGGGTCCCACCTTGGCAGGACCAAGGGCTTCTCCTTCCATTGGTGCCCAACAAGGCCATCCTCTGCGACAAATGCAGCTGGAGCCATGGGTCAGTCCATGTATAGTCTTTGGGTGGTGGTTTAGTCCCTGGAAGCTCTGGTTGGTTGGTATTGTTGTTCTTATGGGGTTGCAAGCCCCTTCAGCTCTTTCAATCCTTTCTCTAACTCCTATAATGGGGGTCCTGCTCTCAGTTCAATGGTTTCCTGCTAGCATTCATCTCTGTATTTGACATGCTCTGGCTGTGTCTCTCAGGAGACATCTATATACCGTTCCTGTCAGCATGCATTTCTTAGTTTCATCAATCTTATCTAGTTTGGGTGGCTGTATATATATATATATATGGGCCACATGTGGGGTAGGCTCTGAATGACTGTTCCTTCAGTTTCTGCTCCAAACTTTGCCTCCATATCCCTTCCTATGAAATTTTTGTTCCCCCTTTTAAGAAGGAGTGAAACATCTGCACTTTGATCATCCTTCTTCTTGAGCTTCATGGGGTCTGTGGATTAAATCTTGGGTAATTCGAGATTTTGGGCTAATATCCACTTATTAGTGAGTGCATATCATGTGTCTTTTTCTGTGATTGGGTTACTTCACTCAGGATATTTTCTAGTTCAATCCATTTGCTTATGAATTTCATGAAGTCATTGTTCTTGATAGCTGAGTAGTACTCCATTGTGAGATGTACCACATTTTCTGTATCCATTCCTCTGTTGAAGGGCATCTGGGTTCTTTCCAGCTTCTGGCTATTATAAATAAGACTGCTATGAACATAGTGGATGGAGCATGTGTCTTTGTTATATGTTGGGGCATCTTTTGGGTATATGTCTAGGAGAGGTATAGCTGGGTCCTCAGGCAGTTCAATGTCCAATTTTCTGAGGAACCTCCAGACTGATTTCCAGAATGGTTGTACCAGTCTGCAACCCCACCAACAATGGAGGAGTGTTCCTCTTTCTCCACATCCTCTCCAGCATCTGCCGTCACCTGAGTTTTTGATCTTAGCCATTCTGACTGGTGTGAGGTGAAATCTCAGGGTTGTTTTGATTTGCATTTCCCTTATGACTAAAGATGTTGAATATTTCTTTAGGTGTTTCTCAGCCATTCGGCATTCCTCAGCTGTGAATTCTTTGTTTAGCTCTGAACCCCATTTTTAATAGGGTTATTTGTCTCCCTGCGGTCTAACTTCTTGAGTTCTTTGTATATTTTGGATATAAGGCCTCTATCTGTTGTAGGATTGGTAAAGATCTTTTCCCAATCTGTTGGTTGCCATTTTGTCCTAACCACAGTGTCCTTTGCCTTACAGAAGCTTTGCAGTTTTATGAGATCCCATTTGTCGATTCTTGATCTTAGAGCATAAACCATTGGTGTTTTGTTCAGGAAATTTTCTCCAGTGCCCATGTGTTTGAGATTCTTCCCCACTTTTTCTTCTATTAGTTTGAGTGTATCTGGTTTGATGTGGAGGTCCTTGATCCATTTCCATGGAGATTTTATTTTATTTTTATTTCTATGGTGCCTTTGGGGCTTTGATTCAGATTAAGGCAATTGCATGAAGATAGAGTTGACTAATTACCATTTAGAGGGAAAAATAGTCCCCATCCAAGGAAATAAATGTATAAATAAAATAAAATAAATAAAATAAAAATGTATTTGGTTTGGGAATTTGGACTTTTATCTTTTAAGGTATAAATTTTTATAACATGCACTGTTTCACCCGCCTGGGAGATCAGAGATAGTGTAAGTTCCAGGTGCAGCACACTTAGCAGCTGGGTGACATCACCAGTTCTCTTCATTGATTTGCTGGGTGTCCTTAGCATTGGCCTCTTCCCCAGAGGAAGGCTCCTTATGTCCTAGGATAGTTACATACAGTGTTCACGTCACATGCTTCCTTGACGAAGACACTAGAAAAAAGGAACCTTAATCCCAAACAGACACAATCCTTTGTGTGTGTGTGTGTGTGTGTGTGTGTGTGTGTGTGTGTGTGTGTTGATTTTTGAAAACTAGTGCTTGTTTTCCCCCCCCCTTTTTTTTTTTTTTTTTTGAGCTGAGGACTGAATCCAGGGCCTTGCACTTGCTAGGCAAGCGCTCTACCACTGAGCTAAATCCTCAACCCCTCCCCATTTTTTATTAAATTGGATATTTCTTATTTACATTTCAAATGTTATTCCCTTTCCCAGTTTCCTGTTTATCGCCCCCTAACTCCTCCCCGTCCCCTTCTATATGGGTGTTCCCCTCCCTGTTCATCCCCCGATTACTGCCCCCCAACAATCCCCTACACTGGAAGTTCAACCTTGGCAGGACCAAGGGCTTCCCCTTCCACTGGTGCTCCAACAAGGCCATCCTCTGCTACATATGCAGTTGGAGCCACGGGTCAGTCCATGTATAATCTTTGAATAGTGGTTTAGTCCCTGGGAGCTCTGGTTGGTTGGCATTGCTGTTCTTATGGGGTTGCAAGCCCCTTCAGCTCTTTCAATCCTTTCTCTAATTCCTCCAACAGGGATCCCATTCTCAGTTCAGTGGTTTGCTGCTGGCATTCACCTCTGTATTTGACATGTTCTGGCTATGTCTCTCAGCAGACATCTATATATGGTTCCTGTCGGCCTGCACTTCTTTGCTTCATCCATCTTATCTAGTTTGGTGGCTGTATATATGGGCCACATGTGGGGCAGGCTCTGAATGGCTGTTCCTTCAATCTCTGCTCTAAACTTTGCTTCCCTATCCCCTCCTGTGGATATTTTTATTCCCCCTTTAAAGGACAATCTTAATTCCCATTTCTACTCTCACCTGTGTGAGGGACGTCTTGCATAAACTGGCTCTGAGCTCAAGTCCACTTTCCTCCTGGAGCCTGGGCTGGGCTCATCTCCTCTGAGCATCTTCTTCAAGACCCCATTGTTAGAATAAACGTCAGATTCCTACAGCATCTGCTTCCACTTCTATTGTACATCTTCACCATGTTGTATTATATGGAGATGCTTAAGTTGTCATAGAATCAGGGCCAACCCAGGTTAGGGAAGCACATATTTTTCTTGCAGAGTCCAGGGTTTAGTTCCCAGCATCCACCTGGCAACTCACCTGCTCCAGGGGATGTGACACCCAGTTCTATGGCTCATGTAGCCACATCCACATACACATAAATTTTAAAAGTAGATCTTTTAAAAATCAGACCCATAATAAAGGGTCTGTCAATATAAAATTAATCATAGAACAGTTAGGCATTTAGCTTGGTACCAAATTCTGCTCAGTGAGTTCCTACCCATCCATCGGTTTATTTAGTTTATAGACTTTTGAGGGCCACCTGTGACACACATATCTGATTCTGAGCACACAGCAGTGGGCAAGGTGGATGGAATCTGTCACTTTAGGAAGCTTAAGTTCTATTCAGACGAGAGAAGGCTTTTAAATTATACTATTTGTTACATGTGCTTGAATGAGTTAATTTATTCAATAAACACGTACTGAGCGCCTTCTGCACTTCAGAGGTGATTCTGGCTACTGACGTGACAGCGGTGGACTCCAGCACAAGCAGATGCCAAACCCTGTTTCTGTAGTTGTTGGGCAGAGACTGGAAAGTAATTATCAGTCAAGTCGTTCACTATGTTAGGAGAGCATGTGTGCTACGAAATAAACACAGCAGTTAAGGGGAAAATTAGGTAGAGTGGGCCATAGAATTGAACTTTTAAATTGTATACATGGGGTGGGTTTTCACTGAAGAAATGACAGTTTATATTCTAGTGGGGATCTAGAGTGATGGCAGTACTGGCAAAATAATGATCTTCAGATGTGGCTTAAACGTTTGTTATTTTATAAGAATATATACATATACATATAATACACACACATGCGTGCATGCACAATGTTGTATGTGTGTGTGTGTGTGTGTGTGTGTGTGTGTGTGTGTGTGAGAGAGAGAGAGAGAGAGAGAGAGAGAGAGAGAGAGAGAGAGATTGCTTGTGAGTGTACTGTATCCAAAAATGTGAGTAGTGGATTTGCTGTGCATGGAGTTGCAGTTGGTGGGTGTGAGCCACTGGACCTGTGTGCTCGAAACCTAACTTAGGGCCCCCGGACAAGCAGCACTCGCTCAACCATCTCTCCAGCCCCTCAAAAATATTTTTAATGGTGGCAAGATTACAAGCCAGTTGGATTTGTTGAGCTGGGGATTTTGGTGAAACACGCAAAGGAAAATGTCCTAGAAACAAAGCAAAATTTGGGTCTGGAGACTTAGGTCAGGATGGGCGCTATGGGCTTAGGAACCTTTAGTATGGAATGTAGGTCTAACAGTGAGAGCCATGGTGTAGGACTGGTTTATCAAGGGAAGGATCCAGAAGGAAAACAACAGCGGGTCATGGCTGAGCTTTGGAGAATGTCTCTAATCACACGGTTGAATGAGGATCTCTTTGCCTTGCCCTGACTGCGTGATTGATTGAGGTCAGGAGTAGAAGAAACAAGCAAGATAATTTTATGTGTTATCTTTTCTCTGTGCTGATCGCGGATAAGAAGAGAAGTGTATTTCCTACCAGGGGAGAGGTGACTGTATAAAGTATGAGCTGGAGAAATTTTAATAAGAAGTCCATGATCAGCAATTAGTCATCGGCATGAGCGTCTAGACATGTTCAAACTGGTCAGGATGGAGCCTGTCCAATCCACTGCCTTTTCTTTACAGTTTATAGCACAGGCCTGGGGACAGAACACTGCCACTGGGCCAGCCTAGGATGCAGACACCAGCCCAAGTAATAATATCTCATTGATCTAATCATACAGTGGCTTTGACTTTCCATGGGGCTGCCTCTGGATGAAACACAGTTGTACTTGCTATTGTCTTTGAGTGCATGAATCCCTCCTCACCTCAACCCTTAGTATCTGTTTTTCCTCCTCCCCAGTCCTTTGTCTTTTGACTAACTAGGCCCTTTAAGTCATTCCTTGGTTCTCCAGAGACAATTCTGCCTTTGTGTCTTTAATCCTCTGAAATATATCTTCAGGGTGTTATAGAAAGGAAACTCACACCCAAGCACAAGCTACCAACACTAGAAGGATAATAGAAGAGTTTCCTGGAATCCATTTGTTCATCTACTTAACAAACGTTTATTGAGTGACTATTATGTTGACTAGCATTGTGTTGTGTCTTAGAAATATAGCAGTGAATAAATGACTTTTGTGTCATTCATAAAATGTACAGATGAAGTTGACGTAATAAGAAAGTGGTAAGAATAACACGCAGTCTTTGAGGATGTTAGAAAAGTGGGCGTGGCACAGCGTGGACAAAGACCTTGTGTGATGATCACTCTTCTCACTTGACACACCTATGAAGAGGAATTGCCTCTATCAGATTGGCCTATGGGCATCTCTGTGGATTGTTTTCTTGACTGATGATTGAGGTGGGATGTGTGTCCCAGCTGTCTGGTGATGGTACTGTCCTTAGGCAAGCAGACTTGGGCTGTAATAAAGGGACTGAAGGGAGCCCAGGCACACCAGCAAGCAGTGCCCTGGTGATCTCTGCTCCTGCTCCTGCTTCCAGGTTCCTCCCTGTGTGCCCTCAGTGATGGACTATGGTCCAGAAGCGTCAGATGCAATAAACCCTTTCCTCCTTGGGTTACTTTTGGTTATTGTAGCAGCAGAAACCAAGCGAAAACAGCCAGAACAATGAGTTGCAGTAGTCCAAATGCCTGTGCATCAGAGTGTTGGTTTTCAGTTTGGGGATGTTGGGAAGCAGTAGAACATTTAAGAAGTGGAATTCTTCAAGTCATAAAAATAAGGCGTGTTCCACAAGGCTGGTTAGTCATGGCCAGAAGCCTACGGCACTGAGACTAACCTTTCCTCCTTTCCAGCTAATTCCTCTAATATATGTTACAGAGATGGAAAGTTGTCTGGCACAGGGCCAAAAAAAGTGAGCGTGTGGATGGAGAAGTGATCACAAGAGATAGGCCTGGAGGTCAATTGCAGCCAGAGCAGAGGACGTAGTAAAGGTTCATTCTGAGGGCTATGGCGAGCTGGCTGATACAGGCTATGGCTGTTGTCCCAGGCTGATCACAGAGTGCCTGGGTTAAAGTCATCTTCCTCTCTCTGCTTCCCAAGAGTTGGGATTACAGGCAAAACCACTGTGCAATTCCCCCACTAATGGCTTTAAACTGGGGGTGTCATGAACAGATTTGTATTTTGAAGAGACTGGATTGCCACTGAAGTTTAGAGAAGCCTGGAAGCCTGGGAGCTTCCGAGGCAGCTTCAGTCATCCTTGCGTAGCTCCTGCTGACCTGACCCGCCCTGCTGTCAGCATGAAGACAGGAGCAGAGTGCTGAGCCGGACAGGAGGAACAGCGCTTGGCTGAATGAGGTCAAAGAAGGAGGGAAGGGCGCCTGCTTCTGACCTGGACAGAGATACTCCCTCAAGGGAGATTGATAGTCCCTGGTGATCCATGGACATTGAGGGGGTGTGAGGTGTGTGTCCACACACCTAAAATCACACACACAAACGGCCCCTACCCTAGTGTTTACCTCTCAGCATGTGCTACAAGTGACACGTTCATTAGCATTTACTTGTTTCATGGAGATCTTTTGTCTTGCCAGTACCAGAAGTGTCCTTGGGTTTCAGAGTCCAGCAAAGGACCACAGCAGTTTCCTAGTATTACTCGGTTAATTGCTATTTTCACCTTGATAATGACATGAGTCTAACCTTCATACACTCAGGATATAAAATTTTCCTCCATACCATTTTTGTTCCCTCTGGATCCCATTTTCCATTTTCTGACTCTTGTTAATAGTGTGAGGAGCTCGCTCATGGATTGGCAGGATTAATGTAGTAAAAATGGCCATTTTACCAAAAGCAATCTACAGATTCAATGCAATCCCCATCAAAATACCAATCCAATTCTTCAAAGAGTTAGACAGAACAATTTGCAAATTCATCTGGAATAACAAAAAGCCCAGGATAGCTAAAACTATCCTCAACAATAAAAGGACTTCTGGGGGAAATCACTATCCCTGAACTCAAGCAGTATTACAGAGCAATAGTGATAAAAACTGCATGGTATTGGTACAGAGACAGACAGATAGACCAGTGGAACAGAATTGAAGACCCAGAAATGAACCCACACACCTATGGTCACTTGATTTTTGACAAAGGATCCAAAACCATCCAATGGAAAAAAGATAGCATTTTCAGCAAATGGTGCTGGTTCAACTGGAGGTCAACATGTAGAAGAATGCAGATCAATCCATGCTTATCACCCTGTACAAAGCTTAAGTCCAAGTGGATCAAGGACCTCCACATCAAACCAGACACACTCAAACTAATAGAAGAAAAACTAGGGAAGCATCTGGAACACATGGGCACTGGAAAAAATTTCCTGAACAAAACACCAATGGCTTATGCTCTAAGATCAAGAATCAACAAATGGGCTCTCATAAAACTGCAAAGCTTCTGTAAGGCAAAGGACACTGTTGTTAGGACAAAACGGCAATCAACAGATTGGGACAAGATCTTTACCAATCCTACAACAGATAGAGGCCTTATATCCAAAATATACAAAGAACTCACGAAGTTAGACCGCAGGGAGACAACCCTATTAAAAAATGGGGTTCAGAGCTAAACAAAGAATTCTCAGCTGAGGAATGCCGAATGGCTGAGAAACACCTAGAGAAATGTTCAACATCTTTAGTCATAAGGGAAATGCAAATCAAAACAACCCTGAGATTTCACCTCACACCAGTGAGAATGGCTAAGATCAAAAACTCAGATGACAGCAAATGCTGGCAAGGATGCGGAAAAAGAGGAACACTCCTCCATTGTTGGTGGGATTGCAGACTGGTACAACCATTCTGGAAATCAGTCTGGAGGTTCCTCAGAAAATTGGACATTGAACTGCCTGAGGATCCAGCTATACCTCACTTGGGCATATACCCAATAGATGCCCCAACATATAAAAAAGACACATGTTCCACTATGTTCATAGCAGCCTTATTTATAATAGCCAGAAGATGGAAAGAACCCAGATGCCCTTCAACAGAGGAATGGATACAGAAAATGTGGCACATCTACACAATGGAATATTACTCAGCTATCAGAAACAATGACTTTATGAAATTCATAGGCAAATGGATGGAACTGGAAAATATCATCCTGAGTGAGGTAACCCAATCACAGAAAAACACACATGGTATGCACTCATTGATAAGTGGCTATTAGCCCAAATGCTTGAATTACCCTAGATGCATAGAACACATGAAACTCAAGAAGGATGACCAAAATGTGAATGCTTCACTCCTTCTTTAAAAGGGGAACAAGAATACCCTTGGCAGTGAATAGGGAGGCAGTTTAGAACAGAGGCAGAAGGAACACCCATTCAGAGCCTGCCCCACATGTGGCCCATGCATATACAGCCACCAAACTAGATAAGATGGATGAAGCAAAAAGTGCAGGCCAACAGGAACCCGGATGTAGATCTCTCCTGAGAGACACAGCCAGAATACAGCAAATACAGAGGCGAATGCCAGCAGCAAACCACTGAACTGAGAACAGGACCCCCCGTTGAAGGAATCAGAGAAAAAAACTGGAAGAGCTTGAAGGGCTCGAGACCCCCTTATGTACAACAATGCCAAGCAACCAGAGCTTCCAGGGACTAAGCCACTACCCAAAGACCATACATGGACTGACCCTGGGCTCCAAATGCATAGTAAGGGCACCAATGGAAGGGGAAGCCCTTGGTCCTGCCAGGACTGAACCCCCAGTGAAGGTGATTGTTGGGGGGAGGGAGGTAATGGGGGGAGGATGGGGAGGGGAAGCCCATATAAAAGGGGGGGATGTTGGCCCGGAACCCGGGAAGGGGAATAACAATCGAAATGTAAATAAGAAATACTCAAGTTAATAAAGATAAAAAAGAAAAGCAACAAAATTGAATTTAAAGCATTAAAAAAATAGTGTGAGGAGCTGACAGCTGCAGGTTTCTTAACAGCATGACATCCTGAACTGAAATGGCCTTCATTTACTACTGTTTATATAGAGCACTGGTAACACATGTACACACATGGACACATACATAGAGACACAAACATGTAATATACTCACACAGACATACACACACAGACACACACATAGACACATACACAGAGACACACACAGAGACACACTAACAGACACAAATACACAGAAACAAACACACTGATAACCTCCATAGACACAAACATACACACACACAGACACACACACACTTACACAGATACACACACAGACACACACAGAAACACAAACATACACACACAGAGACCTGAACATACAGAAGCACATACAGACACACAGATACCCACACACAGACACACACAAATACCTCCCCCACAGAAACACACACACTCACACAGACACACACACAGACACCCCCCATAGACAAACATGCGCATAGAAACATACACACAGAAACACATACAGAGACACAAACACACAGAAACACACACACACAGACACACAGATACACATACCCAACAGCACACACACATAGACACACACACACAGAAACACCCCTCCACACAGAAACACCCTTCCACACAGAAACACACACAGACATCAAACACACACACACACACACACACAAACACCCCTCTACACAGAAACACCCCACCACACAGAAACACACACAGACATCACACACACACACACACACACACACACACACACCCCCCTACACAGAAACACACACACACGCACACACACAAACACCCCTCCACACAGAAACACACACACACCTCCACACAGAAACACACATAGACATCAAACAGATACACACACATACACACACACCCTCCACACAGAAACACACACAGACATCAAACACACACACACACACACACACAAACACCCCTCCACACAGAAACACACACACACACACACCTCCACACATACACACACACACAGACACCCAACACAGACACACACACATACACACACACACACCTCCACACAGAAACACACACAGACATCAAACAGACACACACACACACACACACACACACACACACACACACACACACACACACTTTAATTTTGTAAAGGTAAAGTTGAAAATGGCGGTAGCTATAGCCCTAACTAGTGTGGCAGCTGAGGCAGGAGAATTGAAGTGCCCTCCTGTAGCTGTGCTTGTTGCCCCAGCCCATGTGCACAAGTCCTTAACTTGCATCCTCAGCCTCCTTCACTGGCACATTGCCTCCACAAGGCCCTGGGTTCAATTTGCAGCACCACAAATGTGGTTAAAAATGCGAGCATTGAGTAAAGCACTTGAGAGGAGGCGCTAGTCTGAGACTCCACATTCAGAGAGGGTTCTCCCATGCTGGAATCCCTGAGCCGATGGCTCTCCCTGCAGCCCCAGAGCATAGATTGAGCCTGGACTTTTACAATTATTATGGCCAAGAGTATCTATAAGGCAAAACAAAGCAACTACAAACCCATCGGAAAGTCAGATTCTCATGTGTGTAACGGTGTACAAACCCAAACTTCTGTGTGTTCCAGAGACCCTGGTCTGAATAAAAGGCATTGGTGAGTCAGGAACATACCTCTCTTTCAAGTGAGTCCCTCAGCTACTAACATTGATAACCATATTCAAGGCCAAGACAATAAAATGGAACCGTTCTTCAATTCAAGGACAAGCATTATGTCAGGCTCAAGGGTATTTAGAAGATGTATTGCTACCAAAATAGTGTCTTATCTGTTATATATGTTGTCAGCTAATGGACAGTTGTGAATTGTGGACAAAAGACTTGCATGCCCCTGGAATTAAAAGAAACCAAACTTGTTTCAGAATCATCATCATCATCATCATCATCATCATCATCATCATCATCATCATTTCTCAAGGGACTCCAGTTCCTGAGTCCTATGCTATGAGGACTGAGAGAGGTAGGCTGTGAATTACAAAATCCAGGTGAAAGTGCCATTTGCATGACCCCCCGAGGGCCAGTGGAAGGAATATGTATGCCAAATCCATTTTATGAAGTCTGATGTTTTTGTAATCACAGACTGGTGGACTGCAGCACGGTCCTGTTGGTGTTTCCTAAGAGTCTGTCACATGAACAAGGTAGACAGAAAATTAGATACATGATACTAATTTATCACTAGACCACCTATGTGATGCCATGTACATGGGTGTGTGGATGTGTGCATGCCTGTGTGTGTGTGTGTGTGTGTGTGTGTGTGTGTGTATGTGTGTGTGTGTGTATGTGCATAAACATGTGTGGGTTTGTGCATGTGTGTTTTGTGTGTGTGTGTGCGTGAGCATGTATGGGTGAGTGTATGGGTATAGGTGTGAGTGGGGCATGAGTGAGCTTACGTGTGCTTGCACATGTGTGTACAATGCTTGAGGAGGCCAGAAGAAGATTCCCTGGAGCTGCAGTTACAGGCTTTGAGCTGCTTGACGTGGGATGATAGGAACTGAGCGTCAGTCTTCTCCAAGAGTGGAAGCGAGTGCTCTCAATCACGAGCAGTCTCTCCAGCCCCTGATTTGATTTTTCTTTTAGGGGCTGGGGGATGCTAGAGTTTGAGCCCAGAGCCTCGCACATGCTAAACATGTGCTCTGCTTCTAACCTACACTACCAACCTCTTAGCAGTTCTTAAAGTGTCATCAATGCGCATTCTTAGACTGTCTCCATACGGACCGAATCAGTCTGTGAGGTGGGGTCCAGCAGGCTGTGTTTAAACAGCAGTTCAAGCCATTCTGACACATATTAATATTTAAGGACCACGCATTTAAATGAAGGGTAATACATAACCTTGAGTGTAAATCACATTGGGCTCCTTGTTATGTTATTCTGATTCTGGAACAGTCAACTAACTGCACTCTTATCTTTGAGAACAAGCCAAGGACACTAGTGATAAGATGAGATTTGAAATGAGCGGAGTCAACTAGGCATGTCAAAGGTTGTCACATTACCAACAACAACAACAAAAGCTGGCTTTAAAGTATAGGCCCAGGGTCAGGCAAAGAGATTTCTGGGAAATGTAGTTTATTTATTATAGGAATATCTTGCCAAGGAGAGGAGATTGGGGTTCTGGGAACTGTCTCCCTGGAGAGAGATGAAGCTTTCCAGGGCACCCCAGACTTGGCTGCAGGCAAGCCATTTCTCCTGTTGCTGGCAACAGGTCTTGGGGGAAGTGGGGGGAGCCTATCGCATTTCTTCTTTGCCTGTTTGTTCTGCTTGTTGAATACGGACTTTCATAGCATCTTGTCCTGTAATTCAAACCTGAGTTTATAATTAGGTCTGAAAAGGATTGTTTCCCAGGCAGTTCCTTATGAAACTGGTAACGACAGTTGCCTTTGCTTTGGTTTGTTTTGATGTAATTTATTGGAGAGGGCTGCAGTGTTGCTGTTTCAAGTTATATCGGGCAGGCCTCTCTGCTCTGTAACTGGGAGGGGACGAGGGCTGAATTCTGCTCTTGGGAACTCTGGGTGGATGAGCGGAAGATGCTGGCACAGTCTTGTCTTCCGTTGTTGGAAAGTAAACTCTGAATTAGTCAACGTGTTTAAGCCCACCTGGCTCAAGTTTAGCTGTCTGGCCTGAGGAAAAGTTTAGCCAGCTAAAGTACAGAGGCCAGAGGGTCTGGCTAGCAGGAGCCAACAGAAAACAATTACTGGTGTGCTAACTCAAAGTTTCCTTTATCCCATGTCACCAACAGAGGCCGGAAACATTCTACTTAATGTACACACTTGGAAATTGGGGTTCAAGCCCGACTTCTCAATAGAGATGTCTCCCCCTCCTTTAACATCTGGGTATGTGACCCCTGAGCCAGGGTGACATAGTCTGTTTGTGGGACTGTCCATGCACAGCCCCCAGCACTTACTCAATGTGGATTGTTTGTACGTTCACTTCTGGTTTTCTTTGGAGAGAAGACTCTGCTGCTCTACAAAGTGTGAGGACCGCTGGCTTAGATAGATGGGTACAGCCTCACCTGTACTCTGTAAGTCTGGTTAATGATGCTATGAGTCCACAAGACAAACCTCAAACTACGGAGGCTCTGAGGACCAGGGTTCTATTGGTTTTGTGTGATGGCTCAGACTTTAAGGCTCCCCTAAGCCCATAGTCAACCCATTACTCTAACACTTCCTCTGCTTCTGCCCTTAAAAGCTTCCCATGATTCTCCTTGTCTCCAAATGCCTGGCACCTAGACAGATTGCCAAGAACCTGCCTAAAAGACAGAGAAGATCAGTGGCATTCTTGTCTGCCATTCTGTCCCCAGCTGTGAGGCCTTGTGGTCATTTATTCAAGGTATGATCTTCTTAGCAACCTTGCCCAGGATGGAGTCGTCTCTGCTGACTTCCTGGCTCCGAAGGCAGAGAAAGAGCTATAAACAGTGTCTTTTATTCATTTGTTATGCAGCGTGCGCTCTGTGACTCTGTCTCTGTCTGTCTCTCTGTCTCTGTCTCTCTCTGTTTCTGTCTGTCTCTGTCTCTGTCTGTCTGTCTCTCTGTCTCTATCTCTCTCTGTTTCTCTGTCTCTCTCTGTCTCTGTCTGTCTGTCTCTCTGTCTCTATCTCTCTCTGTCTCTGTCTCTCTCTGTCTCCCTGTCTCTCTGTCTCTCTGTTTCTGTCTGTCTCTGTCTCTCTCTGTTTCTCTCTCTCTGTCTCTGTCTCCCTGTCTCTCTGTTTCTGTCTGTCTCTGTCTGTCTGTGTCTGTCTCTGTCTCTGTCTGTCTGTCTCTCTATCTCTGTCCCTTTCTGTTTCTCTGTCTCTCTCTCTGTCTCTGTCTCTGTCTGTCTTTTTCTCTGTGTCTCTGTCTCTGTCTTTCTCTCTGTCTCTGTCTCTCCCTCTCTGTCTGTCTCTCTGTCTCTCTCTGTCTCATATAAAGATTTAACGCAAGGCCTTACAGGCAAATGTCCTATCAGTGAGCTACACCTCAGCCTCCAGTTTTTTGATTTCTGTGGTCACATACTGTTATGTATGTGTTCTTTTAATCCACACCACTTTTATTCTTTTAATTCTTTAACAGGGTCTTCAGAAGAAAGAGAAGGCACACATGTGTGCTGAACATTGTTTATACCACCATTTAAAAGAGAATTTTATTGTGAAGTCATTATGTATTTATCAGAAGTTGCAAAAGTAGGGGAAATCAGTTAACTTTACTGTATTCAGTAGAGGATCAAAGTTAGGAAACTGGCGCTGATGCTGTTCACAGAGCATTGCGGGCTTTAGCAGGCTATCAGGCGTGTGGTAAAGTTTCATGCTTGTCTGATCACACATAGATTCCTGGAACCATCCGTCAGGATGTAGAGCTACTCTGTCACAAAAGCCTATTGCATTTATTTTTCAGTCATGTTCCTGCCTCCCCTCACCTGAAACCTATAGAACTCACTAATCTGTTTTTTGACGCTATAATTTTGTCGTTTTTGAGACGTTTGCAAATGGAATCATATAATATGTAAATATTTGACAAGGTCTTTGGTTTTCTCCTCTTGACACAATTCCTTTGAGGTCCATCTGTGTTGATTTTTGTATGGGTAGTTTGCTATTCTTGGAGTCTGAGTGGTGTTCCATAGTCTTCATTACTGTTTAACAGCTAGGGAGGACTCTTTGAATGGTTTCCAATTCGAGGGAGTTATTGGTAAATGCTTTGAATTTCTGACAGATAAAAACTTAAACATAAAAAACCCTACAAATGTTGAGAATAACAACAATGTGTATGTGTGTATACATCTATGTACATGTGAGTATGTGTTTACGTGTGTATGTATGTATGTGTATGTATGTATGTATGAATGTATGTATTTATGTATGTGTGTATGTGTATATGTGTGTATGTATGTATGTATGAATGTATGCGTGTGTGTGTATATGTGTGCACACATGTGTGTGCAGGAGAGCCAGAGTACAGGTTGGATCAATCTAGGATCTCATGCGTGTTAGACATTCACTGTCTCAGACACTGTCTTTTTTCTTCAAAAGAGAAGGAAAACTTGGCTTCAGCATTACAGGTCACTGGTAAAGTCTCGCTCGCAGCTACCTTTGCTCGCCTTTAAACATGAGCTGAAATCAGAGCACATTTGTGTGGGGAGGCAGCAGGTCTGCTCTTGGTTCAGCTAATTACTTAGAGATTTCACAGCTGCGGTAAGAGTAAACTTTGGTGTGTAATAAGACATTCATTAAAGTCTCTAAGGCTATTCTGCACAACTGTGTGGCCAGCGACAAAAGAGTGATCTGTCTGACACATGACTTATTGTTTGAGACTTATTTAATGTCTTTTACAAAGCCATACCTAGTCACACAAAGAATTTGATGGATTACAGAGTTGAGTTTGGGCAGCAATAACTCTCCTAACAAGTGTTCCAAGTATTACAAATGTTTTTGTTTTGCTTCAAATTTTTACTTTTGATCAGGTCAGGTCTTACTAAGTAGCCTTGGCTACCCTGGAATGTATTGCATAGACCAGGCTGGCCTCAAATTCACAGAGAACTACCTGCCTTGCTTCCCAAGTGCTAAAATTAAAGGTATCTGCCCCTTTGGCTGACCCACCAAATTATTTGAAAAGATGTGTTTATTCGTTTGCTTAATCAACAGACATTCACTGAACATATAGTAGATGCCAGACACGATTGTTTTAGGTATGGAGAATGTAAAGACCCTTTCTCTGGATATTGATCAGAACAAGGTTGATCAGAATAGGTACTTACAATCAGGATTTTATGTGGACGTATATTACACAGTTCTTGGCTATTGTGTCAATGAGGAACAAGGCTGTAGGAACAGTCTGCCAGGGTTTCTGATAAGCTGTCAGATTGGTTTTGCATTCTGCCAGCTGTGGTAAGTTTTACTTTATGAAAGCAGGGCCCCAAGCTTGTGTTCTCCTACCTCAACTTCCCAAGGGCTCATGCCACCTACCCTAAACAGTAGAAGTTCTGTCACCTTTCCACATTGCTCCCCCAGCATTTTGGTTGTAGTACTCTGTGTTACAGGCATGCTAGCAGATGGATGGCGGTTTCCTGTTGTCTTAATTTGTGATTCTCTGAAGATGTATGTTGAGTCTCATCTATCTATCTATCTATCATCTATCTATCTATCTATCTATCTATCTATCTATCTATCTATCATCTATCTATCTATTTATCATCTATCATCTATCTATCTATCTATCATCTGTCTATTATCTATCATCTATCATCTATCTATCTATCTATCTATCTATCATCTATCATCTATCTATTATCTATCTATCTATCATCTGTCTATTATCTATCTATCTATCTATCTATCTGTCTATCTATCTATCTATCTATCTATCATCTATCCATCTATCTATCCATCTGTTTGTCTCTCGTCTATTTTGAAATAGGGTTGCAAGTATCCCAGGCTTGCCTCAAACTTTTTATGCAGGCAACGATGACCTTGAATTTCTAGTCTTCCTGCCTCTACCTCCTGGCTACCAGGACTGAGTATCACCCTGTCTTCTCGTGCAGTGCCAGTGATCTGACCCAGAACTTCATGTGCACAGGCAAGCACTCAGCTAAAGGATGTGCTTCCTTGGCCTCTCTCTTAACCTTAGTGAAGTGAGATCTTTTTAGCTCTTTGTCTACTGACCAGCAGAATTGTTTGTTGTCTTATTATTGAATTTTAGAATTCCTTGCATATTTTGCATACAGGCTCTTTATTATCATGCCTTCTGCAATGATTTTTTTCTGCCTTTTTTTTTCTTAATGGAGCTTCATTTTTGTTTTATTTTTGATGTATACATTTCCTCCCCAGGAAATGAACAGCAGGGTTTGAAAGAAATAGATTTATACAAAGAATGCTACTCCTTTACGGCAGGACTTGCTTTACAACACAAAATTTAGCAACGCATCTTGTTTCCTTTCTGAAACTTAAGTAATAGTAACCAATCTTATTTGCTTATAATGTTGGACAAATATACTATTAAATCGATGCATTGATTGAATTATAATTACTTATATAAATTTAATTATTTTGAGTAATTTCTGTGATTCTTTCCTGAAAGTATTTCAGGACTTTTGATTATGCATTTAAAATTTGAGTTAACACGTAAATTTGAATTTTTAAATGAATTAAATAGGCTGGGAATACAGCCTCATTAAGAGTTTTTGTTTGTTTGTTTCTGTTTTTGTTTTTAATGGACAAAAAGCTGAAATTTTAAAAGGCCGAGGGTCTTACAGCTGTTTAGGTCATTTGGCAGATATTTTTCATAACTTCAATAGGCTGTGTTCCAAATTTTGTCTAAAATGAATTTGTAGCATGTGCTGACTAGAAACATTTTACTAAAAAGAAAATCGGCAGGTGTGCGATGAAATTAAGATTGATACAATTTCCTTAATTGTGTATAAGTCTGGGGCTTTTAATATGATAAAAGAGATACAAAAGTAATGGATGGTGATCTAATGATCTTCAATTTACTGTGAGCCAAGGGTGATCTTGAGCACTCGACCTCCAGCCTCTGTCCAAAGTATCGGAGTTTCATGCCCATGCTGCCGACCCCAGATGCTAGAAGACGAACGGTGTGGCTGCGAGCACGAATCAGTCGTCAAGTACCCTGTCATTCAAGCATGAGGACCTGAAGACCTGAGTCTCGATCCCCAGTTCTCATGCAAAGTTGGACACACTGAAGCCAGGAGAGGAGATGGGGCAGATCGTTCTAATGCACTGGCCGGCCCAGCTAGGTGCATAAATAAGTTCCAGGTTGAATAATAGACCATGTCTTACAAAACATTAGGGAGGAAGACCTCTGCTCTCCATACACACCAATGTGTGTGCATGCACATATGTACACACCAATGTGTGTGCATGCACGTATGTATACCTCTACTCACACACACTGATACGCAAAGAGAGACAGAGAGGCAGAGAGAGAAAGACAGAGTCAGACAAAGAGACAAAGATGGAGAGAGAGTATAATACACAACAGGAACTGGTGATATAGCCTTAGGTTTAATTCCTAGTCCCTGCCGACTTGAAAAAGAAGCTGCTCCTACAGGACACAATTCTGTGGGAACGTCAGGAAGAAGTGGGAACATGGGACTGCAGGGATGGGTCAGCGGGTAAAGGTGCCTGCTACCGTGCCTGAGTACCTGGGTTCCATCCTTCGTACCCACAGGGTGGGAAGACACAGCTCCTGAAAGCCATCCTCTGACTTGCACACTTGGCACACACAGGTACTTGCACACATACAAAGTAAATAATGAAACATAAAAGGAAGCATACACAATTTCAAAGGTGGGAGAAAGGATAGTGTAAGCTTCTCATTTCTGTTTTGGGTAGGAATAGATGATGTCAAGCAGCCACTGTAGTATTTAAGTTTACATGCATTTGCCTTTGCCGGGACCCTTTTCTTTTAGAATTCCTAGCCATGCAGTATGTCAGGTTATGTGTATTTATCTGTGTGCACACATGACGACAGTCTAGGGTGCTGTTATTTTAAAACCTTGGCTGTCATTACTCCTGGTGATTCTGATATGGAACACTACAGACTGGATCTTAGGTCAGCTCCATCTACTTATGGAATATTGAATTTTGGCCACTGATTAGAGTCTTTGCATTTTAGTGTCCATAAGAAGAAAGAATGAGGCATAATGATGCACACTTGTAACCCCAGTCCTGAGGAGATGGACGCAACAATATCAGAAGTTCAAGGCCAACCTCAGAAACATAATGATGTGATTATGATAAAGATATTTAATCCATATCAGAGAAAGAACTGGAAGAGCTTGAAGGGCTCGAGACCCCATATGTACAACAATGCCAAGCAACCAGAGCTTCCAGGGACTAAGCCACTACCTAAAGACTATACATGGACTGACCCTGGACTCTGACCTCATAGGTAGCAATGAATATCCTAGTAAGAGCACCAGTGGAAGGGGAAGCCCTGGGTCCTGCTAAGACTGAACCCCAGTGAACTAGACTGTTGGGGGAGGGGCGGCAAGGGGGGGAGGATGGGGAGGGAATACCCATAAAGAAGGGGAGGGGGGAGGGGGATGTTTGCCTGGAAACTGGGAAAGGGAATAACACTCGAAATGTATATAAGAAATACTCAAGTTAATAAAAAAAAAGATATTTAATCCATGTATTAAAAAGCCATAATCACATTATCATGCATAGCTACTATATAGACAATACTCAAAATAGAGAAGACACTGAAGTTCATCTTTTATAGAGTCAACACGTATCAATTCATTAATTATAATTTGCAGATCATGTGACAGTTAACAGCTAGCTGCAGTGAGAGGGCCAGTCTGTCATGCTCATTTTTTGAAATGACTCCCTATCAGGACCACTTGGAATATGTAGATGAAGAGAGTCTGCCAGCCACTTCCTCACCTCTAAGGTTAGAGAATGAAGTAGATTTCCTCAGGTTCCTCAGATTCTGTGCTTGGTTTCATCGTTGTGGCTTGAAAGTAGAAAACATCTTAAAACTACGACCAGGTAATGATTTCGGTGTTTTTATTTTCAAGTTTTCCTTTCTTTGAAAAGTCTGGAATGGCTGTTTATTAACATAGATTCACTATTAAAATTTGAGGGACTGGAGAGATGATGACTCAGTGGTTAAGAGCACTGACTGCTCTTCCAGAGGTCCTGAGTTCAAATCCCAGCAACCACATGGTAGCCCACAACCATGTGTAATGGGATCTGATGCCCTCTTCTGGTGTGTGTGAAGACAGCAACACTATACTCATACATAAAATAAATAAATCTTTAAAAAAAAGTTTAAAATGAGCTTCCTTAGCTAACGGAGGAACTATTAATTGTTGTAAGTATATAAAATATATTATATATAAGAGGAATTATTGACAGAACCATTAACAGCTGCTGAGGAAGGGAGAGTCAGTTTTCTTTAAGCCCCTGGAGGGTTGACCATGCCCCCCCATGCTTGCACCCACTAGTACGTGTGCAGCAAAATTGGACTCAGTGGGCTAGTTTTAAAAAGGGGTGGACACAAAATTGAGAGTTGATTTGGGAGGAGTTATGAGTAGCAGTGGAGGATGAATGGAATCAAAATGCATCGTATGAGAGTCTGAAAGAATTAACAAAAATACAATATTAAAAAGTTATAAAGATCTGAAAAAAAAAAAAAACCAAAACAGTGAAAGAGGTTGTTGAAACATCTTCATCTGTGAGATTTGAAAAGCAGACAAGGCAGACTCTTTCTACAGAGACAGTAAGGAGCTCCGCCCACTTACTACTGTACATGTCAGAACCACAAATGGTAGAGCTGTACTTGCTTTGTAATCAAGATGCCCTCTGTACTGAGCTACAAACCCATAGCACAGCCATTCCATGGCCCACACGAGCCTTAAGAGAAACAGTTTCTTTAGGTTACTACTCAGCACACACAATAGCACATTTCAAAACCCTTCCTGAGTAAATGCCATGATCCGATATCACAGTTAACTATCTAATCAGTCGGTCTGGCTTTACAAAATGTGGAACAAATTCTTAGATAATGGTACAAGGTTGGCGTTCTATCAGGACAGCCAGGATCTTTTTGTTCTGGGCAGAATAAAAGTGACTTTATCTTTTCTGCAGGGAGTTGGCAGTTTTGCTCAAGGACATTTCTCAATTTTAAAGTGCAAACGTATGAGCATATTGCCTACTTTCCAAAGCAAACACATTTCTGTCTTTGGATCTGTGTAGCTTCCTGCAGTAGACAGGTCATGTGTGAAGAAGCTGAGATGGAAACGACCTCACATTCCTGAGAGGACTAAGAAGTGCACTTTGTTGAGCCCCTCTGAGAGGAAGGGACACTTCCTGATCGCCAGGGTAGGAAGCTTTGGGTTGTCACCTTGCAAGGTGGAAGAGTGCCTATTTCTCTTTCCTATAGAAAGCCTATCTCTCTCTTGCCTGTGCCCTTAGTTGGCCAGTTCTGTCTGTTCCCTGGCTTACTGGTATTGTTTGCAGCAACTGAACACCAGTAGTTTCTCACTCCTTTGCTGACTTCGAAGTCTGGATTTTAAGGGCATTGTTTTCTTGAAGATTATACCGTCACATCTAGAGTCCTCGAGGGACTCATTTCTCTCTTTCTTACAGTAAGAATACACGAGGACAGTGAGATGAGTTTCTAGAACATTCTTGGTCTTTGACATATTTTAAAGCATCCAGGAAAGCCTTGTGGTGGTCCTGCTTGTATTCCTTAGAGAAATTAAATGCTTTCTCTTACTCAAGATTCCTAGAAGTCCTAAACTATCCAAATAGCAGCAAGGCTTAAAAGCTCAAGGAAGCTGAGTGGACCATGGGATCTCTCCATGCTGTGCCTCTGGAGGGGCTGTGCTATGGGGAGTCCACCAGGGATGATATTCCAACTGACATTTTAGACACAATCTATGGCCACTTGAAAAGTCTTTATTCCAGCTGGCTGGCACTACACTCAGGTGTCCAGGACACAACTGGGACTCAGCACTGGCAGGGGGAGCTTTGCACAAGCAAGCAGTTTAACGTAAGCTAAGATAAGCAGTTATCTGGATGGGTTGATTTTGTACATGAAGGACGTTTAACAGAGGCTAAGGTAAGTTATCTAGGGCATCATGAAATTGGTTTTCTAGAATAGAGTTGGGTAATTTTCTAGGGGGTTTACCATCAAGGAGGTCAAATTCTAGTCAAGTCTAACATGGCCTTAGCAAGAATACAAGATGGAGGAAGCTTGGTACTGCCTTCTGCAGTCACAGTCCCACTGTTTCTATGAGCAAGAGTCAAATCATTGACTTGTCCTTTGCTTCTGGGGGGTCGGGGAGAGCATGATTAGTTCAGGGCCAGTAACTTAACTGAGCTTATTCTCTCTTTGATGTAGTTGGCCATGCAGTCGAGGATGTGATGCTCCACCATTAAGTTTATCAGAATAAGAATCAATTGTCTGTCTAACGCTGACAATAAGGTGGTCATCCATGGGGACCAGGTGAACAAAGACTGCCTGGTTATTTCTCTCTCAAAAAGTAGGTTTGCACAACCGCCCTTCATGTGGTTCAACCATACCCTAAAAGTCGGCATGAAAGAACAAAGGTCTAAATGGAACTGGGGTTGCTCATCTGTAGCCAGATTCACTATCAGTTTCTCTGTGTCGACTACTCTTAATTCCCAGTTCCAGATAGGGGGGTACTGAGGGTTGTAGGCTCCTGTCCATGTGCAGAGAGAAGGGAAAAGGGTAAAAGTAGTATTCTAGATTAATGATCTCGGATCATTCTTATCTTTAAGGATCTGGAGTCCAGCTGTGGTTTTTCTTAGGTATCTTCTCTAATTGGAAGTGATGTATCTAGGCCTTGACACCAGCCACTTTCCCAGCAGTTGGGATGGTGAGAGTAACTAGATAGGTCCCATTCCAGCCATGTTCTGAAAACTGGGTAGGAATCCTCTTTATTCAAACCAAGTCTCCTGGCTGGAAGACTTGGGCTAGTTCAGCGGCAGGAGATGGCAGGATTCCCTGCAAGGTCTTGAGAAGGGAGTAATTAGACATTTCTTTCTGGGGAATATCTCAGACTTTGGGAAGAATGAGAGGTAATCTCCCAAATATAATTTCAAAAGGAATAAACCCCATAGGTAAGGAGTACATCACGCCCTGGGCTGGGCAAAAAGGAGGGAGGTTAGCCCAATTTCCTCCTGTCAGGACCAGTCTGGTGACAGTCTTCCTAAGAGTTCTAGTTATCCTTTCTATCCGACTGAGCTCTGTGGCCTATATATACAGTGCAATTTCCAACTGATATTTTATTACTTTTGTCAGATTTTGAGATACTTTGGTGTGAAGGTCAGGCCGTTGTTGGATCCCAAAGCTAGGGGCAGATCAAACCCAAGAATGATTTCCTGAAGAAGTTTCTTAGTAACTCTGTTCTAGAGGAGTGGGCTTCACCCACTCTGATAAGGTGTGTACAAACACCAGGAAATAGTTCTAGGTAGACCCAGGAGGCCTGATCTCAGTAAAGTCTTAACTCCCAATGTTCCCCAGACCCCTTTGCTCAGGCTGGATCTGTTGTGGGATCTTTTGTTACACATTGGGGTATACATAATTCCAGGTGGCACATCTAGAAGTGGTGTCTTCAGTCAGGCTGCCCAAATTTGGAACAAAATACCTGGGTCTGAGGAGTTCAACTGTTTTGGCCTCTTGCTGGGTTACTTGGTGGAGATCTGTAAGTAGTTACCTTCCCAGACTGCCAGGAAAGAGGGGTCTGCCATTGGCTATGCCCACAATCCTCACTTACCCCGTTTTTGCCTACTCAATCTTATCCAGGCTGTGTCCCAGGCAGTCCCCCGCTTAAAGATTGTGCCCAGATAGTCCTCTCTTGGGTCACCACAACTGCTCCTGAATTCCATCTTGGATAAGACTGCTCCCATCTGTGAGCAATCCCTCGTCTGGTCTTTATACGTGCTGGCCCTAGGACTGTAACAGGTCAAATCTCTTGGACAAATATGACACTGGCCTATTTTGGGGTCTATTTCAAGGTCCCGGGATTTGCAAATGAATTCCTTGGCAATCCCTCTGGCCTCATCCATGTACAAGAGGGCCTTATCCATGTACAAGAGGAATGGCTTAGTAATGTCTGGGAGGGCCATACCTGGGGCGGACACCAAAGATTTTCTCAAAGCTTCAAAGGACCATTGCTCAGTATCAATATATTCTAAAAAGAACACACACCCAGTTCTGGCCTAGAGGGGCCTGACTATCTTAGCAAACCCCATTATCCTAGGCCAGCTGTATTCACCACCCCAGCAATTTTCATACTTGTTTTTCAAATGTGGTAGCAGGGGTTTGCAGGATGGCTGAAATGGGGTCATGGGGGTGTCCACTCTCCTTTCTCTAAGAGGTGGTAGCCTAGGTTATTGACCTGGGATGCACAAGGGCACCTCCGTGGCTGAGATTCAGTACCCCAGGGCTTGGAGAGTTTCAAAAAGGCCGTTTGTTGCCTGTCTATGAACCTTCCCAGTGGTTGACGCTAAGGGGAGGTCATCTGTGCACTGAGCAGGGTGCTCTGTGGCTATTCTTGTCCAAATTCCAACAGAACTGCACTCAAGTCTTTATCAAACAATGGTGGTTAGTTTTTGAACCCTTTCTTTGGCTTATTTCCCCATTTCCTCTCTTGTTTGTTTCCCTAAGGGCAACAATTACCACGCAGGAGAGTTTTTCTGTCTGCCTGCTGCTGAATCTTGGCTACTGTAAACTTTGTGAGCTATTTCCAAAAAGTGAGTCCCTAAAGATCCCTCTCATTTCTGGAGCGTTCTCTTTATGTCTGAGACTAACTGAGTGACAACGGCAATGTTAGTGGCTCGCTGGTTTTGGGTGGCATCTGGGTCTATTGGAGTAAATTACACTACATGTCTCGCAGAGCCTTTCCAGGAACCCAGTGGGCAATTCATCAGGCCCTTGAGTGACCTGATGAGCCTCAGATAAGTCGGGAGGTTTTCTCCCTGCCACTTTTAATCCTCCCAATAATGGCTGGCAGAAAAACATCTAATGCCTCCTTGCCTTCATGGGTGTGGTGATCCAAAAGGGTTGAGTGGACAGGAAGGTTTACGCTATTCAAGCATCAGGCAGTGTCCCACCATTCAGCCCCAAAGCCAACTTCCTGTACGGTCCAGCAGGATTGTGTCTCTCTCCTCCATTGTAAACATGCTCAAGAGCTGCCAGCATTCGCCCCAGTCGGCTGGCTTGCATAGAAAACGGGCTGATAAGGACCTGCAGTGTCTCTGAAAAGGGAGGGTTCTGAGTCTTCCAGTTATACAAATTACTGTTACAGAAGGAGACATACACCATGAGGGAGGGGTTGAACATCCATGTCCTCCTTCCCCATGGGCAGCTGGCAGAACCACCCCTTTCCTCGGGTACAACCAGCTACTTAGATGGGTATGGGAGAGAGCAGGGAGAGGACAGCTCAGGGAACTATTTACTCCTCCCTGTGCTCACTCTGCTTAGACTGCAGCCCCACCCCCACCCCATGAGAGGATGGTCTCCTCCCCACCTCCAAATAGGGAACAGGATAAGGACCCCAGGACCACAAATAGGAGTCAAGTGACTAAACAGGTCAGAAGGGAGCACTGTGGAGCTGGAGGAAGAGGAAGGTCAATTTCTTTCAGAGGGGCTGAGAGAACAGGCAGAGATTTGGGGTCTCTAAGTAATCTGCAATGTGTGTCTTCCACTAGAAAAAGCCATTTGTTAACACTGGGAAGTTGGTGACTGAGGTGTACTCCACTGCTCAAGAATACCAGCGTTTCCATAGCTACAGCAGCTGTGTCACCACAGTTGCTGGGGGAGAGGGAGGGACACCAGAATGTGGGTGGGTGGCCACTGCCCTTGTGTGCAGTCTAGTCTAGGGGATGCAGAGGCTGTGTTCTAGGGATGGCTCACTACCCCTTCCATTTTAGATCTGTTTCTCCAACCAACAGAACTAACCAACACAGAGTAAAGACAGTCAGTGGTGGTTACCACAGATCCATACACCCGAACAAACCAGGGGAGTCTGGTCCTGGAAACAAGATCTGCAGTCATATGTAACCTCCCCTCCTGTGTCCTAACCAGGTGGTTTCTCCTACCTGTGTACTCAGGTATTCAGGACCCCAGTGTGACATTTAGAGTAAGGGGTTCTTAAAGGCAAAAACCTCATCCCAGTATCTCACTCAGCAGCTGCATGGGAGGGGTTTTCCCAATAGGCAGTTTAATAAAAGCTAAGTTATGTGGGGCATCTTGACCTTGGGTCTTAGAATAGAGTTGGGTAATTTTCCACAGGTCTTCCCATCAAGGAGATCAAATTCTAGTTAAACCTAACATGGCTTTAGCAAGAATCCAAGATAGAGGAAGCTCTACACTGTCCTTCTCTGTCACAAATGGACATTTGGCGGCGATGAGCACATTAATGTCAAACTCTGGGGAGAACAGATTGCACACCTAAAATCGTTGCTCTGGTAACACCATGGGAGCTTCTGCCACTATAGGTAGCCCCCAAAGAAATGGAGAGAGTAAGGTACCTCACCTTTGAACAAACCCCAAAAGCTTGGCTAATGAGCATCAACTGGTGAGCTGACCTGAGGAAAAAAGGCCATTTTATAATTTTTAAAAATCATGCAGGGCTACCCAAGGCCATTCCCTTTGAAGTGTTAATATGCTTTACGTGCACTCCCTCATGCCTCCTGCCCTATACGCTCTCTCCTCTCTCTTCAGTCCCTCAGACAGTTTACTTCTCCTTTCATGACATCTGTATATACTGTAGGACGAACCAAAGGAGAAAAGTCATAGCTGTCAGGTCTGTGACAGCAGCTGCATTCACTGAGCCAGACACACTGCTTGCTTAGTGGAATGGTTTTTAAAAACTACTCCATGTGGCAGGACACTTTGATAACAAAAGTAGACGTAGCTTATGTTGACGGTTCATCAACAAGGAATGATCAGAATTTCCCCATATCTCTCCTAGGCATTGCGTTCTGAAGCCTTGATTATTTTTCTTAACCTCCAAAATGGAATGAAATGGCCTGTATTTGTAAAGTTCTAACTCACAGGAAGAAGCTTGGGCCAGAGCTTCTGTGTTGTATTTGGCCTGAAAACTTGAAACGGATGGCCACATATCATTTACGTTAAAAATCTAAACTTCTAGTCTCTCTCCAGAAGATTTAATAACTTTATGTTGTGGTAATTAAAAGAGGTTTCTTTTATCTTGCACTAGTGCTGGCACCATAGGGCCACATGGCATCTGAGGAATATTTTCATCTCAGTCAACAAAGCGTCTCACCTGCTAAGCTCCATCCCATCTCACACTGCCTGTGGCTTCTCTCTGAGCCCAGCAGCAATCTCTCCATCCATCCAGTTCCCAGGGCGGGTTGGCACCATGCCAGACATACACATCCCAATTCCATGGCGGCCCAGTGTGTCCCGCCACCACACACCCTCTTGAACTCAATTAAGTCGCCACATGAACGAACACACCACACAATAACCTCTGATCCAACTGATAAGATATAATAGCCCATCTAAACAGCACAAAGTCCTGTACTCATCCATCCCTTAAGAACGTTCACAACAACCTGTAAATGTGCAGAGAGAAGCCTTAACATCCACTGCCATGTTCTCTCAGCTGCTCCCTCCTTTTGCTCTGGTCTCCTCCTTCTCTAAAACTTCTTTCCCTCCCATCTTTCTTTCTCGTCCAATGACAAGCCTCATTCTATCCTGTACCTGCCTTCACCTGCATAATGACATCAACCTACAACTTTAAGCTTGACTCCTGGGAGAACTAACTGACAGGGCAGGTTGGAAACTCCACCAGGAGGAAAGATTCCCTTTCCATCGGTGCAGTGCCCAACACACCTGAATCTGAATGTCTTCTCTGAACCTGGGGCACGGAAGACTAGTTCTGCCTGGCTGCTATACACACACCAGCGTTTGATCTCTAGACCGAGTTTTGTTGTTGTTGTTGTTGTTGCTTGTTTGTTTGTTTTGTTTTTATGTGTGTGGGTGTGCTGGATAGTTTTATGTCAACCTTACATAAGCTCAAGACATTTTTTTTTGTAACTCGTTATTTATCTTTGTTTTCTTCCTCATTTTTTATTGGATATTTTATGGATTTACATTTCAAATGTTATTCCTTTTCCCTGTTTGTCCCTCTCCCATTTTCCCTCCCCACTGCTTCTATGAGGATGCTCCCCCTCGCATCTACTAACTCCTACCTCAACACCCAAGTATTCCTTTACAGTGGGGAAACAGGCCTTCATAAGCCAAGAGCGTCTCCTTCTATTGTTGCCAGACAATGCCATCCCATGGGTCGCTCCATGTGTACTCTTTGGTTGGTGGTTTAGTCCCTGGCAGCTCTAGGATGTCTGGTTGGTTGATATTGTTGTTCTTTCTATGGGATTGCAAACCTCCTCAGTTACCTCAGTCCTTTCTCTAACTCCTCCATTGGGGACCCCATTCTCAGTCCAATGGTTGGCTGCAATAATTTGCCTCTGTATTTGTCAGACTCTGGCAGAGCCTCCTAGGAGACAGCTATATCAGGCTCCTGTCAGCATGCACCTTTCAGCATCCCCAGTAGTGACTGGGTTTGGTGACTTCATGTGGAATGGATCCCCATGTGTGGAAATCTCTAGATGGCCTTTCCTTCAGTCTCTGCTCCACACTTTGTCCTCGTATTTCCTCCTGTGAGTATTTTGTTCCCCCTTCTAAGAAGTACTGAAGCATCCACACTTTGTCTTCCTTCTTCTTGAGCTTCATGTCTTCTGTAAATTGTATCTTGGGTATTCCGAACTTTTGGGCCAATATCCACTTATCGCTGAGTACATATCATGTGTGTTCTTTTGTGAGTGGGTTATATCACTTAGGGTGATATTTTCTAGTTCCATCCATTTGCCTAAGAATTTCGTGAAGTCATTGTTTTATATGAGTAGTACTCCATTGTGTAAATATACCACACTTTCTGTATCTATTCCTCTGTTGAAGGACATCTGGGTTCTTTCCATTTATTATAATATTTCTGATTATAATAAATAAGGCTGCTATGAACATAGTAGAGCATGTGTCCTTGTTATATGTTGGAACACTTTTTGAATATATGCCCAGGAGTTAGGTATGGTTGGGTCCTCAGGTAGTACTATGTCTAATTTTCTGAGGAACCACCACATTGATTTCCAGAGTGGTTGTACCCCCTCCAGCTTGCAATGCTACCAACAGTGGAGCAGTGTTCCTCTTTTTCCACATCCTCTCCAGCATCTGTTGTCACCCGAGTTTTTGATCTTAGCCATTCTAACAGCTGTGAGGGAGAATCTCAAGATTGTTTTGATTTGCATTTCCCTGATGACTAAGGATATTGAGCATTTCTTTAGGTGCTTATTGGCCATTCAATATTCTTCAGATGAGAATTCTTTGTTTAGCTCTGTACCCCATTTTTTAATAGGGTTATTTGATTTTCTGGAGTCTAACTTCTTGAGTTCTTTGTAAATACTGAATATTAGCCCTTTATCAGATGTAGGATTGATAAAGATCTTTTCCCAATTTGTTGGTTGCCATTTTGTCCTTATGACAGTGTCCTTTGCCTTACAGAAGCCTTGCAATTTTTTGAGGTACCATTTGTCAATTCTTGATCTTAAAACGTAAGCTATTGGTGTTCTGTTCAGGAAATTTTCCCCTGTATCCATGTGTTCGAGGCTCTTCTCCACTTTCTCTTCTATTAGTTTCAGTGCATCAGTTTTATGTGGAAATCTTTGATCCACTTGGACTTGAGCTTTGTACAAGGAGATAAGAATGGACCAATTTGCATTCTTCTATATGCTGACTGCCAGTGAAACCAGCACCATTTGTAGAAAATGCTGTCTTTTTTTCCACTGGGTGGTTTTCACTCCTTTGTCAAAGATCAAGTGACCATAGGTGAATGGGTTCATTTCTGGGTCTTTAATTCTATTCCATTGATCTACCTGAGTGTGTCTGTACCAATACCATACAGTTCTCATCACTATTGCTCTTTAATACAACTTGAGGTCAGGGATGGTGATCCCCAGAAGTTCTTTTACAGTTGCAAATAGTTTTTGCTATCCTGGGTTTTTTGCTATTCCAAATGAATTTGCAAATTGCTCTTTTTAAGTCTATGAAGAATTGAGTTGGAATTTTGATGGGGATTGCATTGAATCTATAAATTGCTTTCAGCATGATAGCCATTTTTACTATATTAATCCTGCCAATTCATGAGCATGGGAGATCTTTCCATCTTCTGAGATCTTCAATTTCTTTCTTTAGAGACTTGAAGTTGCTGTCATACAGATCTTTCACTTGCTTGGGTAGAGTCACACCAAGATGTTTTATATTATTTGTGACTATTGTGAAGGGTGTCGTTTCCCCAATTTCTTTCTTGACCCATTTTATCATTTGTATAAAGGAGGACTACTGATTTGTTTGAGTTAATTTTATATCCAGCCACTTTGCTGATGTTGTTTAACAGCTGAAGGGGTTCTCTGTTGGAGTTTTTGGGGTCGGTTAAGTATAGTATCATACCATCTGCAAAAAGCTCCTGATGCCCACCCACCACCATGCAGCAAGGGCAAACGGAAGCCAGCCACAGGCTCACCTGCCACGTGACCCGCCTATGCTGGTACCACAATGGTGTGCAAGTATATGGTGGGGAGATGGTAAAGAAAGAGAAGCAGACCAATCTGTGCACTATGAAGAGGCAAAGCTAGAGACTTGAGGTGGGTGAGGAACGGTCTGATGTGAATAGCCTGCCCTGGGACCTTCGGCCATGGTGAGGTCCTGGCTCCTGCTGCAAGGAGAACCATGTCTGGGTCTGTGTCCCTGCAGTAGCTGGGGGTCTGTATTTATATCTGTGTCCCATGCTACCACCAAAGGCCATGTGGAAATTTCTGATCTAGTCTACTGCCTGGAATTATGTTGATGTCCAAGGGCTGTACAGAGCTGGCTACAACCCCACTGGCTGTAGAACTCAGAAGAGCTAAACCCATCCCTCATCTGGGCAGCACAGTAGAGTTGTTCCCAAGAACAGGAGGGTTGTCCCTGCCCCTTACTGTCTGTGGCACTGGGTTGAGCTAGCCAACGCAGTGGTATGGGTACAGGAGAGTTGGTGAGCTGAATGGATACCTCGGCTATCACCCAGACCCAGATCCAGGGCTTTGGGCTGGCCCACCCAACATCTACCCCATCTATGAAGTGCTGGAGCATGTGAAGAGGCCAGTCCTACAGATCCAAGGCTACAGGATCTCCATGACACAGGGCAATGACCGGATAACTGAGAGGAGTCCAGTGTGGATCCAATATTGGAAGTGTAGCAGCAGCTACACAGCAAGGGAGGAGAGTGAATATGGAGGGACTGGAGATGAGAGGGATTGGGGTGCATATTGTGAAATTCACAAAGAATCAATAATTTTTTAAAAATAATACATTTAAAAAAGTAAAGTAGTTAAAGTTCCTATATACTCATCCCAGCTGTGCATAGCACTAGGCTTGGCTTTTACCGCATATGTCCTTTCCTCTTCCTTCCTTTTATTTTACTTTGTATGTGATTGATGTGCAGGTGCGGGCGGGCGCAGGCCCTGGGTCAGGTTCAGGTTCAGGTGCATGTGGACGCCAGAAGATAACCTTGGGTGTTGTTTCTGAGGTGCTGTCTGCCCCTCACTTCTTTCTTTCTTTCTTTCTCTCTTTCTTCCTTTCTTTCTTTCTTTCTTTCTTTCTTTCTTTCTTTCTTTCTTTCTTCCTTCCTTCCCTGCCTCCCTCCCTCCTTTCTTCCTCTCTCTCTTTCTTTCTTTCTTTCTTTCTTTCTTTCTTTCTTTCTTTCTTTCTTTCTTTCTTTCTTTGAGATAAGGCCTCTCACTAGCCTCGAACTTACCAAGTAAGCTAGGCTAGCTGGTCCCAGGGCTGTACCTAATTTTACATTTCTACTTTTCTGGTGTTGGGATTACAAGTTTATATGACCATACTTAACTTTTTTGTGTTTTTACTTTTTCGTTTTGTTTGTTTTTTGCACAAGTTCTGGAATTCGGCTCAGATTCTCATGCTTCAAGGCAAGCACTTTATCAACTAAGCGGTTTCCCTATCCCCCCTCTTCCTTTTTTAAAAATGATGCTGCATACTGAACCCAAGCAGGGTCTTGTGCATATCATGTAACTGCTCTACCATGGAGCACTATTCCCAACCACATTCTTTCCTTTGAACTTCATATAATCCCGAGGGAGCCTGTGCTGTTATCTTTATTGTGCAGATGAGGAAAGGGAGGAAGAAAACCTCACACCCAAGGCTGGTGAGCAACAGAGCAGTCAAGGTCAACAAGACAACTCCACAGACCATGACCGCTGTTTATCCCTAATCTATTTTTGACAGAACTATGAAGGAAGCTGAGGTTTCCCCCAACCCCATCTCCTACCTTTTCCCATTTCCTTTCTGAGGCAGGGTAGTATAGTAACAAGCATATGGTTTTTATCAGTCTAACTTGGGCTCAAACACTGGCTATGGGACTCTCAACAGGATAGATCGATCCCTCTCTGAGTGTCAGCTCCTTATTTTAAAAGGTGATTATGACATGTGATAGGCATTCACTTGAGCTAAGTGATATAAAGTAGAGGGTGCTGTACTGTGCCCGATAGGGACCAGCACACTTGCCCTCCCTGCCCTCTGCCCGGAGCACTGTGTATCCATAGTTCACAGTCCCTTCAAGAGGCTGTCTTTAGCTAAAGGGAATGGCTCACTCCAACTTTTGTCCTTCCTAATTGGCCGCTGACATCCAGTGACTTAAGTGCATCATAGGACATGAGGGCCACCCTCTCTGTACTTTACCTTCCCAGCCACAGAGGTTTCTCAAGGAGGCTTCAACTTTGTCACTACTACACTGCCTCATTTGCTCAACCTCCCTTCCTATGTTCTTTTCAGGTATTGACTGAGGTAATTTCCCAGGGAGCCTTCCATACTCAGAGTATGGAACCTGGGTCTAACACACAGTATGTCTTCAACCATGTGCATCCAGGCTTCCTGCCCACCTCAGAGAGATCTGCTGATGAGAGAACTTGCTGAGCTTCAGACCCACCTGTTTCATCAAACCTTAGCAATCCTGCATCTCACTGCCACAGGGAAATACAAAAGCTCATCTTCAGTGGATCAACTAATGCCTTTTTTCCAACCGGATGGGGTCATGTAACCTTAGCTGACTAAGAGGTCACAGGTTCAAAGCCAATTCTAGAGTCTTCTCTAGAATTGGCTTTGAACCTGTGTAGGCATCAGCCCATAACCTCAGGCATAACACGCACAGTGAGTGTTTGCTGTTCATTATGTAAGGCTGCCCTGGACCCCGAAGAATGAGTACACAGTTTTCAAACTTCAAATGGACATAATTAAAAAAAAAAACAACCAAAAGAGCAAAAACTGGACACAGCCATCCTTTCAATGAAATCTGAGAATGTGACAAAATTTGAAACCTCTGCACTGTCACCAGCATGCCTGTAGGTTGTGAGCACCATGGTCTCAGTTTCTTAGGCTGTGGTAGAGCAGGGTACAGCGGCTTCAAAGTATAGGCAGAACAGCAAGTGGGCACAGGGCCTGCAGCCTGGGAACATAGGTTGTGGGTCTTTGCTCACTCTAGGGGAGGAATGTGTCTCTAGGAGGAAGAAACTGTTAAGGTGGCTGTCTTGGTTACTTTTTTATTTCTGTGGTGAGATGCTGTGACCCAGGCAGCTTAGAAGGGGAGAGTTTATTTAGGGCTTGTTTGCCGTTTCAGAGTGTTAGAGTCTGTGGTCGTTATGGCAGAGGACATGGATGTAGTCAAGCAGGCACGGCACTGGAGCCGCAGCTGGTTACTTCACAAGTAGCAATCAGAGAGAGAGAGAGAGAGAGAGAGAGAGAGAGAGAGAGAGAGAGAGAGAGAGGAATGACATGGGTTCTTGAAACCTCAAAATCTGCCCACAAGTCTTCCCACAAGGGCACATTTGCTAATCCCTCCCAAACAGTTCCATCACCCGGACAACAAGAAATCAAATATACGAACCTATGGGAGCCGTTATCATTCAAACCACCACAGCAACCCCATGTGCTGTTCTGTAGGTGGTCCAGATGGGCAGAGCACACTCGTGGGACATCAGTGACGATTACAGACACTTGCTTCTGAGACAACCCCAGACAACCAGAGGCCCCAGGTGCCACTAAGATAAGCAAGCGAGTGGCGGAGGGATGGAAGAGAAAGAGAAGGAGAAGGCTATGCACACGGTGAAGAGAGGGGGAATGGAGACTCGAAGGTAGGTGAGGGACATCCTGATGTGAGTAGCTGGCAGCACCACCCAAGGCCATGGTGAGTTTCTGACCCGTGCTGCTGCTCAGGGCCATGTCTGTATCTCTGTAGCAGCATAGGTCTGCAAACACCAAACACTAGGTGAGCATCCCTGGTCTGGGCTGTTGCTGCCTAAGGCAATACTGTGGTCTGAAGTCTGTGTAGAATTGACCCCAGGGTCATGAGAGAGGGAGAGCTGACCTTACTGCTCACTGGCTGCAACAGTCAGAAAAGCAGACCCTGCACCTCGCCTGGTGGTGGGAACTTGGGTGAGCCAATCCTGAGGGAATGAGAAAAGGTGAGCTGGCCCTGGCCCTTGCTGGTTTCTGCATTATAACCTCGCTCGGGCAGGGCTGGAGATCTTACCCTGATAGGGTGGTGCAGAGAGCTGCCAGGCTGACCAGCACAGCTACCACCCAGTCTTCTATCCAGGGTTTGAGTTGGTCCCCCCAGTATCAACCTCATGTGTGAGCTGTTGGAGTTCATGCAGAGGCCAGTCCTGCAGATCCAAAGCTGCAGGATCTCCATGACACAGGGCAATGACATGATATCTGAGAGGAGTTCTGGTAAAGATTCAGTATTGATAGTTTAGTAGAAGCCAGAGGCCTCAAATCAGACCAAGGACTCATTGTAGTAGACATTTGGAAGCAAAGATGTGTAAACAAAAGATATCCCGTGGGACACACTGTGACATATTGCAGCTTCCTTTTTCTTTTTTTTTTTTTTTATTTTGAGGGAGATGTTGCAAGGGTGGAGGGTAGATCCAAGGGAACAGGAAGATGAGTGTGATTGGGGTGCCTGTTGTGAAAGTCACAAAGAATCAATAAAGAGTTAAACAAAAAAAATAGATAACACACACTCGGGATATCAGGGACAATTACAGTTTACTTTTCTAAATTTTGCAGTAGAGCTTCCATATGTATAATACTTAGTCAATAGGAGTGACTTCAAGTTCTCTCTCTGTAGTTTTCTATGTCATGCAACTCATTTTGAAGTTTTAACTGAAAGAAAAATACATGTCCTGTAAAAACAAAGTAATGGAGTCCATTTTTAACTCATTTCCTCAAATCAAATAAGTAAGTGAGAGAGAGAGAGAGAGAGAGAGAGAGAGAGAGAGAGAGAGAGAGAGAGAGAGACTGGCATCCCAGATGCACCCAGAGGCTCCCACTCTGGCCAGCATTCCTTCCTCCAAAATGAACCCCTGTCTTGATTTCTTGTAACAGATGATTTTGCCTGACTTTTGCTCCTCATATAAATAGAAGAATACAGAGGGCACATTTATTGGATCCAGGCTTCCTTCAGTCAACATTTTAATTGTGAAATTGATCCACATTGTGGAGATAGTTATAAAGGTTCATTCTTATACTGCGTATCTATTCTACTGTTTACTTACCTACTTATCCACTCTATGGATGGATGTCGGTGTTCATTTATGAGCTATAGAAGTCTTATTTCTATGAATGTATTTTGAGTTAAATATATTTGTTCTTTTCTGTTGCATGCAAACCTAATAGAAGGATTTGGAGGTATGATGGTAAACATTTATTCACTTTAATAGAAGCTGGGGGAGAGAGCTGGACTCTCAGAAGTGGGGACAGTCCTGAGAGCTGGAGACCATCACTTCTGCTCACATTCCTGGCCTAAAAGGAACCTCCCTAGTGCCCTCTGGATACAGGAACCTAGGAGCAGTCAGAGGCAGGACCCTTCCAGTTTCTGTCTGCCCCAAGAGCCAAAAGTCAGTCGCCAGGAACACTGACACACTTGAGAGCAGAGATGAGACCAACTCTTCTGCTCCAAGTGACCCTCTTGGAAGCTTCAGGTCACACAAACTCAGGAGCAGCTCTCTGTTCCCGGATAGCATTTTCAACAAATGGTGCTGGTTCAACTGGAGGTCAGCATGTAGAAGAATGCAAATTGACCCATTCTTATCATCCTGTACAAAGCTTAAGTCCAAGTGGAGCAAGGACCTCCACATAAAACCATATACACTGAAAATAATAGAAGAAAAAGTGGAGAAGAGCCTTGAACACATGGGCACTGGGGAAAATTTCCTGAACAAAACACCAATGGCTTATGCTCTAAGATCAAGAATTGACAAATGACACGTCATAAAACTGCAAAGTTTCTGTAAGGCAAAGGACACTGTCATTAGGACAAGACAGCAACCAACAGATTGGCAAAGATCTTTACCAATTCTACATCTGGTAGAGGGCTAATATCCAAAATATACAAAGAACTTAAGAAGTTAGATTCCAGAGAGCCAAATAACCCTATTAAAAATGAGGTACTGAACTAAACAAATTCTCATCTGAGGAATCTTGAATGGCTGAGAAGCACCTCAAGAAATGTTCTACATCCTTAGTCATGAAGGAAATGCAAATCAAAACAACCCCGAGATTCCACCTCACACCAGTCAGAATGGATAAGATCGAAAACTCAGGTGCAACAGATGCTGGTGCAGATATGGAGAAAGAGGAATACTTCTTTACTGTTGGTGGGATTGCAAGCTTGTTCAGTCACTCTGGAAATCAGTCTGGAGGTTCCTCAGAAAATTGGACATAGTACTACCTGAGGACCCATCTATACCACTCCTGGTCATATACCCAAAAGATACTCCAACATACAACAAAGACACATGCTCCACTATGTTCATAACAGCCTTATTTATAATAGTCAGAAGCTGGAAAGAACCCAGATGCCCTTCAGCAGAGGAATGGATACAGAAAATGTGGTACATCTACACAATGGAATACTACTCAGCTGTTAAAAACAATGGCTTTATGAAATTCATAGGCAAATGAATGGAACTGGAAAATATCATCCTGAGTAAGGTAACCCAATCACAAAAACACACATGGTATGTACCCACTGATAAGTGGATATTAGCCCAAAATCTTGAATTACCTAAGATACAATCCACAGACCACATGAAGCTCAACAAGAAGGATGACCACAGTGCAGATGCCTCAGTCCTCCTCAAAAGGGGAATCAAAAATATTCATAGGAGGAGATATGGAGACAAAGTTTGGAGCTGAGACTGAAGGAATGACCATTTAGAGCCTGCCCCACATGGGGATCCAGTCTATATATATACAGCCACCAAAACTAGACAATATTGATGAAGTCAAGATGGGTATGCTGACAGGAGCCTAATATAGCTGTCTGCTGAAAGGCTCTGACAGAGTGTGACAAATACAGAGACAAATGCTAGCAGCAAGCCATTGAACTGAGAACAGGATCCCTGTTGAAGGAATTAGAGAAAGGATTGAAGGAGCTGAAGGGACTTGCAACCTTATAAGAACAACAATACTAAGCAACCAGAGCTCCCAGGGACTAAACCATTACCCAAAGCCTATACCTGGACAGACCAATGGCTCCAGCTGCATATGTAGCAGAGGATGGCCTTGTTGGACACCAGTGGTTGGAGAAGCCCTTGGTTCTGCCAAGGGTGGACCCTCCAGTGTAGCGGAATGTCAGGGTGGGGAGGCGGGAAGGGAGGTTGGTTGGGGAGGGGCTCACCCTTACAGAAGAAGGGGATGGGGATGGGATAGGGGGCTTATGGACAGAAAACCAGGAAAGGGAATAACATTTGAAATGTAAATAAAAAAATCCAATATTTTAGTAAAAGGAAGAAAAAAGACTTTCATTTAGAAGTTATGCAGGATTGGCTGGGATATAGCTCAGTGGCAGAGTGCTTACACCTAATCTGTTTGAGGACATAAGCTCAATCACTAGTAACACACCACACACACACACACACACACACACACACACACACACACACACCATTGCAATATAGAGGTAAGAGTAAGTTTTCTGGCTCTGAGGGACATTGTTTTCAATTTAGGTCTCATGATTGTATAAACGTTTGGATATGAGTGTAGTGCCTTTCAGCCTCCCTTGCAGCTAGATGTAACTCTGGCAAATGAGATGAGAGCTGAACTGACGGCTATGCTGAGCCATCCTCTAAGAAGTGAGCTGGCCTCTTCCTTCCTGTTTTTATCCTTTATCATGAGATGCTGGTGTGAGGAGCTGAAGCACTCAGCATGCACGGAAATTGCTGAGGATGTAGTGTAAGAGGATAAGTCAAAGTTCACCATGTAGGCTGTGGGCAGCTCATACTGAGAGTGTCATCTGACACATAAAAGTGTCTCCTGCTTAAGTCACTATTATTTTGTCTTTTGATACAGCAAACAGGTATTTTGGTCTGAAATCCCCAATCTGTGAAAGTTTGCTTATTATGTACTTTTCTCATGACCTTTGCCATGCTCCACCGACACAAGAAATCAGCCAAAAGAGAGGAAGCCACAGCATTCAGGGAACAGAAATTTTAGCCCAGGCAGAGGCAATGAAAGTACTCAGGGATTTAGCGTAACTGTAAGAAACAGAAACTCTAAATGGTTAGTTGTTCCAATAAGAGTTTTGTCTCATTAAATATCAGGCCCAAAAGACAAGTGTTCATGGCTGGTATTAGATGATTCATTATGCCTTTAGGTACTGGTCCATGTACTGGGGATCCCCTCTGAGATCTGTGGGGCTCTGGCTCAGCAGGAGCAGCCAAAGAGTTGCAGCTCTCCAAGGCGGAGTGGGAGCAAGGTGGGATGCCTGGCCTCTGCTGCCTTAGAGCCGGTGGCAGGTGGCAGGTGGCCAGTAGCCAGGGTCAAGGAGGTAGCTGTTGAGCCTAGCAATGAAAGCTTCAGGAGAGACTACTCTTCCCTGGGGTGTTACAGCTCAGTACGACACAAGACAGGGACTCTCAGATGATCTTTGGTGAAATAACTTTATTTCCTTTCACTTTATACCTAGTGGATAGGATCGTGTAAACATTTTGTGCTGGGTTGGGGTCTAAAAGGAGATGCTTTCTATTGGCTTGGTCTGAGACGTTAGGGATGCCTCGTTTGCATGTGGAGGAGCTTCAGGGGTTGTCTCTAAGTGACTGATTGTCATAGTCCTCTCAGAGTGTCTCACATAACAGCTAAATATACCACCTACAAAAACAGAAGATAAGTGCTTGTTCAAAATTCATGATGTCCTTGTTTTAATAGATGATTAGTGTTCCATTGTGTAAATGCATATTTTCTTTATCAGTTCTTCAGTTGAGAGGCATCTGGGTTGTTTCCAGTTTTTGGCTACTTCAAATAAAGCTACTGTGAACATAGTATATCATGTGCCTTTCTGGTATGGTGAGGCAACTTTTGGGTAAATGCCCAGGAGTGGTATAGCTGGGTCTTCAGGTAAAACTATTTCCAGTTTTCTAAAAAACTGCCTGATTTATTTCCAGAGTGGTTGTACAAGTTTGCACTTCCAACAGCAATGGAGGACGGGAACATTCAGTCTTAAATAGTCTTCTTCATCAAACCTTTTTAGTCAGGACTCAGAGAAATATGTGGATGAGGCGGCAGAAAGATTGTAAGAGCACATGCGCGCGCGCGCGCACACACACACACACACACACACACACACACACACACACACACACATTCTCACAGAGACTATGGTTGCCAGTATGGGGTCAACATAGATCCAAACCAGTTAAGGTCCTATCTGATAGAAATGAACTCCCACACCCTAACCAAGAAACAGTCTCCAACTGACATCTGCTTTCAAAGAAAAGATTAATTTTCTCCAATGTAGTCTCTTGAGTATATTAAGCACTCTAAAAGGACCCAGTAGTAGATGGTCAACAGAAAACAATCTCAGTGATGTTTTGTATTCTTTCCCTCTCATACTGCTCTGCTTAGACAGTTGTTGTTTTTATACTGGCCTTTCGCTTGTGTATTACAGTTTCTAATTTCGTGGTTTACAACTTTGTATTTTTAAGTTTTTTATGTATTTATTTTTGTGTGTGTGTTTCTTATGCCTTTTTCTTTTTCTTATATTCTGGCTTGCTTGTTTTTTAAAGAGAGAGAAAGTAAGGGCATAACGTTGGGTGGGTGGTACGTAGAGAAGATCTAGGAGTTGTGAGGGAAGAAAAATATATCATATAAAAAACATTTTTAATAGAAAAGGAAATCTGGAAAAAGTGATTGTTTCTATTGTTACCAATTTATATTCCTCCTTCATATGATACATTTTGTACCAATAGTGGGACTAGTAATAATTATGGCTGGTTTCTACATTAAAAATATTTTATACTGTTGTTTTATGTTAAATATATATTTTAGTGCAGAATTCTATCAGACCTTCATAGAAGACCTCATACTAATACTATCTAAACTATTCCACAAAATTGAAACAGATGGAGCACTACCGAATTCCTTCTATGAAGCCACAATTACTCTTATACCTAAACCACACAAAGACCCAACAAAGAAAGAGAACTTCAGACCAATTTCCCTTATGGATATCGACGCAAAAATACTCAATAAATTCTG